>NC_041054.1:32428330-32583565 GCF_900634775.1 Gouania willdenowi | reverse complement strand
GAAAAAATAAGTTAAAATAACATGATTAAAACCGAATATGGCACATATTTTAATAAAATGAAACCTAATTTGACCCTAAATTGCAATTGTTTTCCAAATTTTAAATCCTTTTTTGCTACTTTTTGTTTTAAATACTTACCAGAATCCGACTAAACCCTAAAATCTTTAAGCCTAAAGCACAGGTTCACTTATGTTTTGTGTTTTAACCTCAGCACAGGTTCACTTTTATTGTCAGCCTCAGCACAGGTTCACCTAGTCTGTCATGTCCGTGAGTATGAGGCCCCCTTGTACCCCAAATAAACCCAAATAGGTAGGGACAAGACTTTGGGGTAAAGAAAGCGAGGCACAACATAAAGACAAAAAATAGGAAGAAAAACTGAAACCGTACAGTAAGCCAAAGAAGAAAAACTGAGGAAGGGACAGGAAACAGAAGAAGAAAAACTTAAAGCAAGAAGACGATAGAAAAGGGAGGAATTCTGGAGGAGAAATGAGAAGAAAAAGTAGCTGGAGGAAAGAAAAAGAGGAGGAGCTAAGGAGAGAACAAGATTGCACGCACACAGAGGAGTTGGTCAGAGTATAAAAGAAAAGACACAAGGTTGGACCACAGTAGAAGGGAAACATCGAGAGGGGAAAGATAGACAGAAAGTTAACAACAGGAGGGGAGTTGATGGGACACAGTGTGATGAAGGCTAAAACAGCCACACACTTACGAGCTAACCACAAGGTCAATGGCGTCTGAGGAAGGCGAATATACGCCGAAACGTTACGCAGATGACCTTGAAAAAATTAATTTTGAATATGAAAGCGTTTAGCTTAATTTTTTGTACACCCACCACCTTTGGGTGGTGGTTTTCTGAGTTTGGGGTTCTAGTCCTGGCCCATCATGGACCGTGCACCGCAGACCCTCACTTATAGTGGGGTCTAGCATACTCACCTTTACCTAATCCAGCCAGTGCCTTTTGGGTTGGGGTCTGGGACCCCTTACTCAAACTTTGAACCCTATATAGACTTACCCTATAACCTATCCTAACCCTAACACGTACACCTGGCCCTAAACCTAAAATAGTGGGGTACTTACCTGAACCTAAAATAGTGGGGTACTTACCTGAACCTAAAATAGTGGATTTGGCCCTAAACCTAAAATAATGGAATACTTACCTGAACCTAAAATAGTGGATTTGGCCCTAAACCTAAAAAAATAAAAAAATAAGATACTTACCTGAACCTTAATTACGCACACCTGGCCCTCAACCTAATTAGTGATGATCAGCACACCTCACCCTGAAAAAAAGAAAAAAATAAGTTAAAATAACATGATTAAAACCGAATATGGCACATATTTTAATAAAATGAAACCTAATTTGACCCTAAATTGCAATTGTTTTCCAAATTTTAAATCCTTTTTGCTACTTTTTGTTTTAAATACTTACCAGAATCCGACTAAACCCTAAAATCTTTAAGCCTAAAGCACAGGTTCACTTATGTTTTGTGTTTTAACCTCAGCACAGGTTCACTTTTATTGTCAGCCTCAGCACAGGTTCACCTAGTCTGTCATGTCCGTGAGTATGAGGCCCCCTTGTACCCCAAATAAACCCAAATAGGTAGGGACAAGACTTTGGGGTAAAGAAAGCGAGGCACAACATAAAGACAAAAAATAGGAAGAAAAACTGAAACCGTACAGTAAGCCAAAGAAGAAAAACTGAGGAAGGGACAGGAAACAGAAGAAGAAAAACTTAAAGCAAGAAGACGATAGAAAAGGGAGGAATTCTGGAGGAGAAATGAGAAGAAAAAGTAGCTGGAGGAAAGAAAAAGAGGAGGAGCTAAGGAGAGAACAAGATTGCACGCACACAGAGGAGTTGGTCAGAGTATAAAAGAAAAGACACAAGGTTGGACCACAGTAGAAGGGAAACATCGAGAGGGGAAAGATAGACAGAAAGTTAACAACAGGAGGGGAGTTGATGGGACACAGTGTGATGAAGGCTAAAACAGCCACACACTTACGAGCTAACCACAAGGTCAATGGCGTCTGAGGAAGGCGAATATACGCCGAAACGTTACGCAGATGACCTTGAAAAAATTAATTTTGAATATGAAAGCGTTTAGCTTAATTTTTTGTACACCCACCACCTTTGGGTGGTGGTTTTCTGAGTTTGGGGTTCTAGTCCTGGCCCATCATGGACCGTGCACCGCAGACCCTCACTTATAGTGGGGTCTAGCATACTCACCTTTACCTAATCCAGCCAGTGCCTTTTGGGTTGGGGTCTGGGACCCCTTACTCAAACTTTGAACCCTATATAGACTTACCCTATAACCTATCCTAACCCTAACACGTACACCTGGCCCTAAACCTAAAATAGTGGGGTACTTACCTGAACCTAAAATAGTGGGGTACTTACCTGAACCTAAAATAGTGGATTTGGCCCTAAACCTAAAATAATGGAATACTTACCTGAACCTAAAATAGTGGATTTGGCCCTAAACCCTAAAAAAATAAAAAAATAAGATACTTACCTGAACCTTAATTACGCACACCTGGCCCTCAACCTAATTAGTGATGATCAGCACACCTCACCCTGAAAAAAAGAAAAAAATAAGTTAAAATAACATGATTAAAACCGAATATGGCACATATTTTAATAAAATGAAACCTAATTTGACCCTAAATTGCAATTGTTTTCCAAATTTTAAATCCTTTTTGCTACTTTTTGTTTTAAATACTTACCAGAATCCGACTAAACCCTAAAATCTTTAAGCCTAAAGCACAGGTTCACTTATGTTTTGTGTTTTAACCTCAGCACAGGTTCACTTTTATTGTCAGCCTCAGCACAGGTTCACCTAGTCTGTCATGTCCGTGAGTATGAGGCCCCCTTGTACCCCAAATAAACCCAAATAGGTAGGGACAAGACTTTGGGGTAAAGAAAGCGAGGCACAACATAAAGACAAAAAATAGGAAGAAAAACTGAAACCGTACAGTAAGCCAAAGAAGAAAAACTGAGGAAGGGACAGGAAACAGAAGAAGAAAAACTTAAAGCAAGAAGACGATAGAAAAGGGAGGAATTCTGGAGGAGAAATGAGAAGAAAAAGTAGCTGGAGGAAAGAAAAAGAGGAGGAGCTAAGGAGAGAACAAGATTGCACGCACACAGAGGAGTTGGTCAGAGTATAAAAGAAAAGACACAAGGTTGGACCACAGTAGAAGGGAAACATCGAGAGGGGAAAGATAGACAGAAAGTTAACAACAGGAGGGGAGTTGATGGGACACAGTGTGATGAAGGCTAAAACAGCCACACACTTACGAGCTAACCACAAGGTCAATGGCGTCTGAGGAAGGCGAATATACGCCGAAACGTTACGCAGATGACCTTGAAAAAATTAATTTTGAATATGAAAGCGTTTAGCTTAATTTTTTGTACACCCACCACCTTTGGGTGGTGGTTTTCTGAGTTTGGGGTTCTAGTCCTGGCCCATCATGGACCGTGCACCGCAGACCCTCACTTATAGTGGGGTCTAGCATACTCACCTTTACCTAATCCAGCCAGTGCCTTTTGGGTTGGGGTCTGGGACCCCTTACTCAAACTTTGAACCCTATATAGACTTACCCTATAACCTATCCTAACCCTAACACGTACACCTGGCCCTAAACCTAAAATAGTGGGGTACTTACCTGAACCTAAAATAGTGGGGTACTTACCTGAACCTAAAATAGTGGATTTGGCCCTAAACCTAAAATAATGGAATACTTACCTGAACCTAAAATAGTGGATTTGGCCCTAAACCTAAAAAAATAAAAAAATAAGATACTTACCTGAACCTTAATTACGCACACCTGGCCCTCAACCTAATTAGTGATGATCAGCACACCTCACCCTGAAAAAAAGAAAAAAATAAGTTAAAATAACATGATTAAAACCGAATATGGCACATATTTTAATAAAATGAAACCTAATTTGACCCTAAATTGCAATTGTTTTCCAAATTTTAAATCCTTTTTGCTACTTTTTGTTTTAAATACTTACCAGAATCCGACTAAAACCTAAAATCTTTGGCCTAAGCACAGGTTCACTTTTGTTTAATGTTTTAACCTCAGCACAGGTTCACTTTTATTGTCAACCTCAGCACAGGTTCACCTTTGTTTTTCTGATGTCCGTATGTATGAGGCCCCCTTGTACCCCAAATAAACCCAAAAGAAGGGAGGGACAAGACCTTGGGGTAAAGACAACGAGGCACAATGTAAAGACAAATAATAGGAAGAAAAACTGAAACCGTACAATAAGCCAAAGAAGAAAAACTGAGTTTGGGACAAAACAACAGAAGAAGAAAAACTTAAAGCCAAAAGAGGATAGAAAAGGGAGGAATTATGGAGGAGAAATGAGAAGAAAAAGTAGCAAGGGGGAAAGAAAAGAGGCGGAGCTAAAGAGAAAGAAACATTACATGTACACAGAGGAGTGTGACAGTATAAAAGGGGAGACACACAAGGTTGGATCACAGAAGAGGGAAAACATTCAGAGGGGAAAGATGGTTAGAAAGTCAACATCAGAGGGGAGTCCTATGGGACACAGTGTGTTGAAGGCAAACACAGCCACACACACTTATCAGCTAACACACACATGGTCAATGGCGTCTGATGAAGGCGAAAAAACGCCGAAACGTTGCGCAGATGACCTTGTTATTTTTTGAAAGCGTGTAGCTTAATTTTTTGAACCTCTGCCACCTTCGGGTGGTGGTTTTCTGAGTTTTGGGGACCCAGTCCTGACCCATTATGGACCGTGCACCGCAGACCCTCACTTTTAGTGGGGGTCTGCACACTTACCTTCACCTAACCCTAACCCTAAACAAGACCGAAACGTTGCAATAGTGACCATGACTGGCGATACAGCCGAATTTTTTGAACCCCCATCACCTTCGGGTGGTGGGATTTTGAATGTGGGGGTCCCGGCCCTGGGCTCTTGATGGACCGTGCACCGCGGGCCTCCACTCCAAGTGGGGGTCAGCACACTTACCTTTTCCTAACCAGCCAGTGCCTCGGAGCTCGGGGTCTGGGACCCCCCCACTCTAAACCAGAGCCCAAAAACCTGTCCTAACCCTAACATACTTACCTGGCCCTAAACCTAAGATGGTGACTTTTGACCTAACCCTAAAATACTTACCTGGCCCTAAACCTAAAATTATGTACTTACCTGTTGCGCAATCACGCACACCTGGCCTAATCCTAACTTAATTGGCAGTTAACTTCTCCCTGTGAAAAAAAGTCAAAAAGAAAAAAATCTAAATAATTGTAGAGCTAAAAAATAAAGCCTATATAAACTTCAATAAAATAAAAATTATTCTGACCCTAAAATATTGTTTCTAAGTCTAAAGTGACATTTTGTTAATTTTTGTTCCTTTCAACTCACCTGAATTTTAAACCAAAACCTATCATCTATAGCCACAGCTCATTTCCGATCTTACTAAATGTATTTTAAACCAAAATAAAGCACATTGTTTATGTGGGTGACGGTCCGTGATTGTGAGACTCCCCTGTACCCCAAAAGTAACCCAAAAAGAGGTCGGGACAGGACGCTGGAAGTAAAGAATACGAGACAAAATACAAAACATAAAACAATGAAAGCTAAAGCAAAGAAGGGAAAACATTTAGTTAAAGAGAAGAAAGGATTTGTAAGCAAAAAGAGGATGGATAAGGAAAGAATTTTGGAGAGGAAAAGGGAGGAAAGAGAAACAAAGTGGAAAGACACAGAAGGGGAGGAGTTAAAGTAAAGAGGAACACTGACCGTACACGAAACACAATCAGAGGCTATAAAAGGAGCAACACAGAGTCAAAGCACAGACGAGGGGAAACATCAGAGGGGAACAGATGGATATAAAGGCAGATAGAGGGACACCGTGTGGAGAGATGGCTAAAGGAGCCACACACACACACATGGTCCAGTATGCCTGATGAAGGTTAAACAAGACCGAAACGTTGCAATAGTGACCATGACTGGCGATACAGCCGAATTTTTTGAACCCCCATCACCTTCGGGTGGTGGGATTTTGAATGTGGGGGTCCCGGCCCTGGGCTCTTGATGGACCGTGCACCGCAGGCCTCCACTCCAAGTGGGGGTCAGCACACTTACCTTTTCCTAACCCTAACCCTAACCCTAACCCTAACCCTAACCCTAACCCTAACCCTAACCCTAACCCTAACCCTCTAACCCTAACCCTAACTGTTAGGTCTAAATACGTTAAGACCGTTGCTAAAATGTGAATGTTGGGTCTAAATACGTTAAGACCGTTGCAATCACAACTCAGGGAGAAAAACACTATCTGACTTAAAAGGCGACCAGAGGCAGAGAGGTGCGAGCTGCAGCTCGGAGAAAAACCCAACAAAAAGAGACACAAAAGTCCGATATAAGTTGGATTGCTCTGATGGTGATGCCTCAGAACCAGGTATTTATTATAGAAAACATAGACCACACCCAGAGGGCTGTGCAACAGCGCTCTGGGTGCAGGATTAATACCATATATGGTAACACAAAAACTTTGGGGGAGAAAAAGGCTCATATGTCCATGCAGTGGGTCACATACCCCCACACTGGCCCAAACTAGTTTAAACCAGCTATGGTGGACAATGGATATGTTTTGCAAACACACACACACACACACACACAGTTAATCATGGATAATTTCATATTCTAACTATCGTTTAATCATTTAACTATAACTAATAAAGTAATAAAAACCACACAGACTATAACATATCTTACATATCCGCCCTGTTGTGGGTTTGGAAAACATCAAGCAGACGGGCGTCTTCACAGGTTTACCCGGTGCCATCATAGGACCAGAACAACAGGGATGACCACCGTGAGGTGGGGCGAAAACCCGACAGCTAGTACGGGAAAAATTCCCCACCGTCCCCCCCTGCTGGGGCGAACATCGATTCTGATCCACGGTGATCTGGAGACAGTTCAGGGTGTATGTACAACTGATGACCCAAAACCATGGTGTTGAAGATAGGGCTTTAGGTCTCAGTGTGTGTTTGGAGTTGGTAAGGGAGGGTCAGAGGTTACCAGCACATAACCCTCCAGTAGCAGTGAACCTTTACCGCTCACTGTGATGATGGGAAGGTGTGGCAGGGTCTTAGTCCATCAATGGGGCAGATGGGGAGAGACCCATAACATGGAGTTGGTACTCTGGGGAGGCCTGAACCTGCATAGCACCGATGATCATGTTGTCTATGCCTTTCTTCACACAGGGGACGATGCAGCAGCAGGCAAGACCAACGACCAGCAGCACAGCCAGAAGAGGGAGACCCAGACGTAGCAGGAATTGGAACCAGGAGCCTTGGAACAGCCAGTCCCACCCGGATGAATGGACATTGGACTCGTCAGCTGACATGGCACCTTCCAGGTTGCGGAGTGTTTGCAGGGCGTCTTCGATGGACTCCGAGGAGTTATTAGGTATGTATGTACAGCAGGTAGCACCCACCATAGCACACACACCACCTGTGGAAGCTAAAATCGTATCTAAAGCCATACGGTTCTGAATAGCCATTTGCGCGGTGGCCGCTGTTCTAGCATTCATTTTGTTATTAACAGCTAAAGATGCATTAAGAAGCATGTGAAAGCGGTATTGGAGGGTCTCTACCATAAGGGAATTCTTACCCACGCCTATATTAGGGAAAAGAGCATGAACGACTTTTTGACTAGTTGACCAATATCTATGTTCGTGAGGGACGTCCGAGCCCCATATTGCATCATGAGGTGTGAAGGTTATAATCTCACGACGAGAACGACTAGGCATTGTCATATGAACTATGAAAGACCCATCTGTGACTGCTACTGGTACACAAACGGCTGACATATTAATTGGAGGGGAAGGATAAACTTTATCACCGCACTTCAACCAAACACCGTCTCTAGCAAACATTGGGACAACCGTACGAACGTTCTGAACGGTAGCACAATGGTTTATGTCTACTGATGGTAGACCTTTGGTGTTAGTTGGTGGACCAATAAATCGTACGCATAACGGATAGCAGTGAGTATAATTACCACAAGGGACATCATTCGTGTTTAGGTGTTTAGCAGCCTGACCTAGGGGTTCGAGGGTCTTTAGCACTGGTAAAACAGGAGGGCACGAGGTCATGGACTTATTTTGTAAACAATCTAGTACATTCTTTGAGTCAGGGGCTGGAAGGGACGCAGACAACAGAGTCGGGGATGTTACAGCGTGCGGCAGATGTGAGCAAACATAGCAACTATCATTAGTTACTGTTCGTGCAGATAGTTCTACCATACGGTACCAAGAATTAGCGCGCAGACGATGATGGACGTGATTATTCTGTTCAGACAGTAATGCGAGTAACGAGTCAGGTTCTTCTGTTGGCATAGGTTTTGCATTTATAACTCGTATATTCTGTCTAACCTCAGGTGATAACACTATGTCCATGCGTGGTTTAACTACAATGGGAGTGGCCGGAGGTGTAATACAAATATCCACCCAAAAGATGGGATCTGTCCCTTGTACGTCAGGGCCGAATCCCATAAGCAAACAAGACGGAGGTACCGCGGTGGTGTTAACGGTTAGGAGTAGGATTTTTTGTTTCTGAACAATTGTTTTTCGCAATGACAGATATGCCGCTGTAACGGTACGTGTAGATGGTGTGAGGGGCCAGGTAATAGGGGTGTAGCCTGTATGGAGGAGTACCTCAGACCAACCATGAGTAGACCATGATTGGTCTGCTCCCCGGACTTGCATGTACCATTCATAATTTACATAGTCCTTACCATGTTTCCATGGTGTGTAGCCTTTATTAGCCAGAGCCTCTAGTGGAATTGTAACGTCACTTAAAATGTCCGGTATTTGTGGTATGCACATAACGAGGTTAAAGCCCCCGGGGCAACAGATCATTTGCATCTCTCCACTGTTTGTGTGCCGGTTTTTGTAAACAAATATGTGGAAACCGTGGGGGGTTTATTGGTGTCAGCTCTGGAGGCAACGTCACTCTGATTATAATCCATCCATCTGGAGACCAACAAACGTCTGTCAATGTTATTTTCTGTGGTGACAATCGCAGAAACTTTTCCTCCCAGGCTTTAGCAACTGCTCTGCCCTCAGGAGACTGGTCTGGTCTCCTTAGCCAGTCTGGTTGACCTGGCAGGGGTCCTTCAGGTCTGACATACATCATTGTAACATGTAGTGGCCACTGTGTCTGTACTTCTGTGGGAATGACAAATGTTTTAGCTATTTTAGCCCGCAGTTCCTCCATAGACCCAACCACTGACCGAGGGCCTGTTGACACTGGATCCAATGTATAGAATTTATTAGGAATGACTGGGCTTTGCAACACCATAAGTGATTCTTTAGTATCTGATAAAAATTTCTTTGGCACTATTCCATTAGCCGTTGGCACTAAACTGATCTGTAACTTACTGAGGAGATCCCTTCCCATTAGATTGAAGGGACAATCAGTTGTCAAAATAAATGGGTGTGTGTAATATGAACCATCTTCATCTTGCACAATGACCTCCTTAGACCAACAGGCATATTGAGGCTTTCCACCCACTCCCACTATGCCAATAACCTTTTTGGAAGTGACTACGCCCTCCACCTGGTCACGGAGGACAGAAACATCAGCTCCAGTATCACACAGAAAAGTGACTGGTGTTTGTTTTGGTCCCACCAACAATGTACGTTTTGGGTATTTTTCATGTGTTAATGTTACAGCTGCATAAATGGAGAAATCAACAAAATGATTTGGATTTAAAGGTGGGGGATGTTCATATTCTGCAGGTAAATCATTGTCATATTGATCAGCATCCTCATCTTGCCCTAAAAAGGCTATGTCACACTCTGAGGTTTCATTATCTGTTCCGGAGTCACTGATTGCATGTCCCTCCGGCCAGTCCTGGCGTCACTGCCTAGGAGTTTGCCCGAACGACGTATGGTCTGTTTTTTGCTTTTTTCTTGGGCAGTCTCTTGCCATATGTCCCTCCTCATGACAAATGAAACATTGTCTTTTTTCTCGATCTATTTTTGCTTGTTTTTCCTCATCAGGCGTTCTGGTGCGATATGGCTTTTTTCCCTGTCTTTTAAACCCTGAGCGCTGGCTCACCAGGGCTGCAGCCATGGCCTCAGCCAATACATTAACATTAGCTGATTCAGTTTTTGCTTTCTTTTTCTCAGTGACTTCATAAGCATGTTCGGCCCATTCCATTAGCTCTGGAACAGTGAGGGTGCGGTGTGTGACACAGTTTGCTTTTATGAAATCTGACACGTTTGGCAACAAACCACTGATTAACCACATTTTTAGCTGTATTTGGTATGGATTATCCACCAGCGGAGAATGAGGAAGCCCGCTATTAGTCCTAAAAACCGTTTCTAAACGGGCACGATATTCCATTGGCGTCTCGTCTGATTTCTGACGACACGCACTTATTTCTTCGTGGCTTGGGGGTTTTGTGTAAGTCGCCCTTACTCTTTGCATCAGTGCTTCAACCTGCTGTCGCAGCTCATTAGAGTTATGTGCTAGGGGCTGACGGTTAACTTGTCTCCCGGTATAACCGCCCACCACTACTGGATATGGGTGTCTAAGTGTTAGTTTTAAAACCTTTTCCACCTCCAGTCCGTTTAAATGCCATGTCTCAATCAACCCACATACTTGTTCAGCATAAGCAGTCGGGTCCTTCTCAACATCGCATACGCCCCTACAGGCATCTAATGCTTCCTGCTCCGTCCATGGGCGAAACAACAACAGCTGTGGGGGATGTGCACCCTGTAATGGATCCTGTGGGTTTAGGAATTCTCCTGCACGAGGGTTAGCTACCTCTATCATGGGTAAAATTGGATATAGATTTTCCTCCATCCCCGCCTGGGCTATGTATTGCTCATCCTCCTCACTGTTAACACTTTCTTTCATCTGTTTTGACTTTTGTTTAGCTGCCCTAGTCACAGGTCCCTTTGTTTCTTGTCCTGCAACTGCTCCCCCCTCTTGTAAACCCCCTGCGGCCCCATTCTGTTGCTGATTTGTCTCCTCAACTCTACGCGGTACACACACGGTCTCATCACAAGGCTGTATTTTAGCTGCTGCTGCTAACACTTTCTGTTTCCTTCTCTCTTCACCTTTCTCTATCTGTGTTTTCCTAATACTCATAGCATCTTTCCAGATACACACTACTCTTAAGTGGTCTGCTATTAACTCAGCCTGCTTAGGACGTAACTTTTTTAATGCCTTCACTCTTTTTCCTTTACACCAGATGGACACTTTTTCTATTCCAGCTTCGTCTGACAATTTCCCTGCAAACCCACAATTTTTGTACCAATCATCTAGATAGCAACAACTACCGGGATACTTTCTCTGCATGAATTTCACATCATTATTTTCCATCAATGCTTTACGCTGCGCGTTACCCATGTTCTCAGCACGGGATTTACAGACACCGTTACAACAAAGAAACACCACAACGAAACAACACACAAAGAAACAACACACAACAACTCCCGTCTGCCCTCTGTCCCTTTACCACGCCGTGTGAGTTTTACGTCACCCACCACGGTCTTCACTCCCCGTTGTACGTCACGGGTACTATGGTGAAAAGAAACAGCTTCTCACCTCGTCAGTGCTCTCCCTGGTTCGTGGGACCCGTCACTCCCCGTCCGGGTCGGTGCTGGAACAAGCTGTGACCACCCCTGCAAAGGAGGGGGTGCCGGCAGTTTTACTAATGGTCCGGTTGCGCCCGCACCGATCCAGACGAAAAGATGTAAGGTCCCGGGTTGCGGCACCAGTGAATGTTAGGTCTAAATACGTTAAGACCGTTGCTAAAATGTGAATGTTGGGTCTAAATACGTTAAGACCGTTGCAATCACAACTCAGGGAGAAAAACACTATCTGACTTAAAAGGCGACCAGAGGCAGAGAGGTGCGAGCTGCAGCTCGGAGAAAAACCCAACAAAAAGAGACACAAAAGTCCGATATAAGTTGGATTGCTCTGATGGTGATGCCTCAGAACCAGGTATTTATTATAGAAAACATAGACCACACCCAGAGGGCTGTGCAACAGCGCTCTGGGTGCAGGATTAATACCATATATGGTAACACAAAAACTTTGGGGGAGAAAAAGGCTCATATGTCCATGCAGTGGGTCACATACCCCCACACTGGCCCAAACTAGTTTAAACCAGCTATGGTGGACAATGGATATGTTTTGCAAACACACACACACACACACACACAGTTAATCATGGATAATTTCATATTCTAACTATCGTTTAATCATTTAACTATAACTAATAAAGTAATAAAAACCACACAGACTATAACATATCTTACACTAACCCTAACCCTAAACCCTAAACCCTAACCCTAACCCTAACCCTAACCCTAACCCTAACCCTAACCTAACCCTAACCCTAACCCTAACCCTAACCCTAACCCTCCACACAGACCCAGTTGTGGTGAAGCCCAGACAGGCTCCTGCTTCTGTTCCTCAGCCTACAGTTCTATGATCCCTCATTCCATTACACACACATAGTTTCAATCTACAACGGGTTTGTCCAAACAGACACAAAGTGGGCAGGATGCATCCATCCTCCTCTCACTTTGATGCCTGTCATACAGTCACAACACTGCACGGACACCTCACCCACTGATACAAATCCACAAAACCTTTTGATGTGTGGCACAATGACTAGAGGAACACGAATAACATGCGTCGGCCCGTGCCTGCCTTTGATTCCCTATCTAACTGGGGGAGTCCTCGAACTCCCCCGGGGGGTCTCATCGAGAAAAAACATTACCCTACCTAACCCTAAACCCTAACCCTAAACCTAAACCTAACCCTAAATTCTTAAAGGGTTACTCTACAACTGGACATGATCCCTAACACTAAACCCAACCGCTACCGCCTCCACTCCTTAGCCAAATCCAAGGTTCTATATCTAATCCTAAACCTAACCCTAAACCCAACCCTAACCCTAAACCTGATCAAATTTGCAGTTATATACCAAACCCTAAACCTAAAAACCCAAATCCTAACCCTAATAATAACAAAATGGCCTCCGAAAAAACAAAATCGCCGCCCCCCCCCCAACCTAGAATAAAACCCAGAATAAAACAAACAAGAACACACCAACCACTTCCATTTCCACCCCATCCCTCACTACAGGCAATGGGGTGGAGACTGGAAACTGAGACGAGGTCCACACAGACCCAGTTGTGGTGAAGCCCAGACAGGCTCCTGCTTCTGTTCCTCAGCCTACAGTTCTATGATCCCTCATTCCATTACACACACATAGTTTCAATCTACAACGGGTTTGTCCAAACAGACACAAAGTGGGCAGGATGCATCCATCCTCCTCTCACTTTGACGCCTGTCATACAGTCACTACACTGCACGGACACCTCACCCACAGATACAAATCCACAAAACCTTTTGATGTGTGGCACAATGACTAGAGGAACACGAATAACATGCGTTGGCCCGTGCCTGCCTTTGATTCCCTATCTAACTGGGCGAGTCCTCGAACTCCCCCGGGGGGTCTCATCGAGAAAAAACATTACCCTACCTAACCCTTACCCTAACCCTAACCCTAACCCATGTCCAATATGGGAGGAGAGCCAGGCATTCCCGCCAACGCAGCTGGGACAGGGTACCTGGGGGTCGAGTCTACGACCGGGGGATGGACCGTGCACCGCCCAATCCTCGCAGGGGAGGGGCACGTTTTCCCCATCCTAACCCTAACCCAAACCCCCCCCCCTCCTTTTCCTAACCCTAACTTCCCCTCCCTATACCCTGACCCCAACTTCCCCTCCCTAACCGTAACCCATCCTTTTCCCAACCCTAAACCCTCCTTCCCATACCTAACCCTAACCACTTACCCTAACCCTCACCATTCCTACCTCATTAATTTTTTACTTTTATTAAATAATTTATGAATTTTTTAGCAAGTTTTTAGAGGTTACCACTGTTTTATAAATTTTACCCCTTTTTTTTTTAGGTTGCTGCGCTGGGACCACGCCCCCTGGTGCTCCTAACTCCCATGGGGACCTATGTCTCCTTTTGTCCTTTTTATGGGTGTCTGGATGTTTTTTTTATTTATTATTTTTTTTTAAAAATGATAAAGCGGATATTTTACCTGGGGTGTGAAAGGATGTCCTGTGCCAGTGCTATTTTTAAAGAACCCTAACCCTTTTATTTTTCAACTTCTCAACAACCTGTGACGGATGACGCGCATGTGTGAGAGATAACGCATGGAGGAGATCGTGGTAGACACACACACACACACACACAGTATTTATAATAAAAATATATAAAATGAGTAAAATAAAACAACAAAACAAAAAAATATTTATACAAAAAGTATACAAAACAACAACAGAAATGCACAAATATATACAAAAAGGCTCCAAAAACACACAAAATGACTCCAAAAAACAAACAATACAGAAAAATACACCAAACAACAACAAATATGAAAATGATTCAAAATACACAAAAATAAATAGTTCTACACAAAATTACAACAGAAATGCACAAAACTACACTAAAAAAGATACAAAAATACACAAAATGACTCCTGAATCACACTACCATGGCAACAAAAACAATAATTACAGAAAAAATGCACAAAAAAGACAACACTAACATACAAAAATACACACAATGACTCAAAAAACATACAATACAGAAAAATACACCAATTGAAAAATATATTAAATTTGTAAAAAAATAAAAAAGACATTTATCATGTTCATGTCCCATAGAATTAAACCAGGTAAATCTCACACATTATTTTACTTTGCACCAACAAATAAACCCCATTTATAACACTACAGCTCTTTGTACATCCAACCTTCAAACACATACTCATTTGTCTATAATTGACAACTCTACTTAAGCTCCTCCCACTATACGGATGCATACTTCCGACGGGCACTGTACTAGTTTATTTAATAAAAAAAACAAAACATGCATTGTTGTCGTAAAAAGATTGCACTACAGGTAGTATTGACCTTAGACAGAATGTGCTGACAAGGCAAAAAAAGAGCAACTGCGTCAGGAATGTCTGGCCCACAAACCATAGCCTTCCAACATTATGACCCACAGCAAGATGTAGTTGAATAGCCCTGCACTACATACTACACACCAGTGTGCTGTCTACTCACACACTCAATAACAGAGTTAAGTTCATACGTATTTAATTATGAATTAATATTTTTTATTTCAAAGCATTGTTTTCCTTTCTTCCTATCTCTTCTTATTGTCAGTTACACTTTTTCACCTTTTTACTTTTTTTTTGCACAACATCATATTTCAACTGCACACAGGTGTGATTTTGTTTGAATGATTATAAATTTTCCTCATTGTGGTATTCATTCTTTTATAGTTTATAGTCTTTACTGTACAGACTTTATTGAGTTTAAAGCCCCTTCCACCAAAAAAACTAATGTTTATACAACTTATACAACAATGTAAATACAACTGTTGTGAAATGTTTAATCATATTGTGTTATTCAGTTCATCTGTACATTTCACTGCAAGTCAATACATTAATGAACAGTTGTGTGATGTGGTGTTTTCCCAGGACACAAGTCACTTTTATTTCATAGTTTTTATTTCATAATGCTATAAAAGTAACATTGTAAACAACAGAGGTAAAGTGTGATCTGATCATATTTGATAGTTTGCTGATTTATGTAATTGTTCCTAATAAACTATTGCCTAACTTTAACTACTTACACTTTGTTTAAACAAACTGTAATAAATGAGGTGTTTTATTCACAATTGAAACGTGTATGTTTTATCATTTGTTGAACAGAAATCATCCTGCTGTGCATGTGATTGATGCACATTTGTCTCCACATCAGTAACTTCTGATTGTACTTCAGATCAGTTTTACATTAAAATATCAAAACATGTCAAGTTTGTGACACAACAACAGATTGATCACCTAAAAGTTATTTTTTTCAAGTTAGATCTCAACACCAGCTTATATGATTTACAGTATGTTGGCCTCACTGGAGCCAGACTTCAGGATCTGGAGAGAAAAAACACATTTCACACATTTCCTGAACCAGGGATACAGAAACACATAGATCACAGGGTTAAGCAGAGAGTTGACGTAAAACAGACAAATAACAAAAATGTAAGATGATATATTTTTCACTCCCAACCCTGTTGTAAGTGTAGCAAAGTAAAATGGAGTTAAACACATTAGAAACACAACAACCACTACACCCAGAGCTCTAGCAGCTTTCAGCTCTGACCTGTTCACCTTCTGTGAACTCTGAAGTGTCACCATGGTAACATGAGAGCGCATGGCCTGGGCCTGAGACACAGCCACCATAAACACTCTCACATACAGGATCACTATGATGGTGACTGGAATGATGAAACTGAGAACAACATTCACAATTCTAGCAACAGGAAGGACATAAACTGCACATTCTCCAGCACAGGAATCAAACTCACCTGGATTTTCTATGAAGTTATTTAGCCTCAGACAGTGAAACAGAGCAGAACCAGCCCAACACAGGACAATGCATATCTGAGCTCTGTTATTAGTGACTTTAGTTTGATAGTGCATTGGATCACAAACAGCCACATAACGATCCACTGATATCAGAACAACAGTTCCTACTGAAGCAGAGGTTGATATAAAACCTAATGCTACATAAAAAACACACCAGCCTGGACCTAAAAACCAGCAGCCATTGATAAGGAAGATCATAAAAACCCAGACGAACCCCACAGAGAAATCTGACACAGCCAGAGAGAGGAGGAGGAAGTTGGTGGGAGTGTGTAGCTTCCTGGAGGAGATAGAGAGAAACACTGATATCATTATATGTTATAATAATTATCATCAAAGCAGAAAACAGTCTAACAACAGAACAAGTCATAAAACACAACATGTTAATACTTGAAGTGTGAGATGGAGATGATGACCAGCAGGTTGAGAGTCACAGTGAGCACAGAGATGAAGGACAGGATGATGTGAAAGAGCACAGACGCTGAGTGAGAACGAACGATCCTCCTGCATGAAGAGTTTCCCAGGTGTGGATAGCAGAGCTCATCTTCATCAGGTGTCCTCATAGTGAGGAGGAGAAGATGTTCTGCCTCAGCCTCTCTGATGAACAACTGATATATTATTCCTGCTCCAACACAGGGATGTGGAGGCTGGACCTGAGGACTGGACCTCCCTCAGAGACGCCTGCTCTACACATTACGTCATGATGAAATCATTTTGTTTGAGTTAGTTCCCTGTGGAAGCATCACTTTAACTGTGTTCTCCAAACATGATGTTTTACTTCAAAGTTCTTTAAAATCTAAAGGTGTCAGAGTTCCTCTCCTCACCTTGAAGGCCAGCTAGCCTTAAGGCTAGGATCAATCAATCAATCAATCTTTTATTTGTATAGCGCCAAATCATAACCAACGGTATCTCAAGGCACTTTACAGTAGAGCAGTCTTAAGGACGGACTCTTCATTTTATGGATACACACATATGCATATATACGTATATACACATACATATGTATCCCACACCCAACATGAATTCATCATGAAAACCTTCTGTTAAGCAGCAGGAACCTTGTGTGGATCCCATTCCTATGATGAACAGCCATCCACGTTATGCTGTGTTGGGTGTGTGCAGAGGAAAGGGTGGAGGCAGAGTTGTTGAGACTCTGTAACTCCACACTGAGGATCCCACGGACCTGCAAGACAAAAGCCAGAAGGAGTACAGGAGCAAACACACAAGGGAAGAAGCAGACATAGAGGGAGTGTTAGAGAGAGGAATGGGACCCTCTCCGGTCCCTCTCTAACCTAAATGACCTCTCTCTTAACGCCCTCTCCAACCTCTCTCCAACCGAGCATGCCAGACCCCCCCACCGGCAGTCTATGCCTATTGCATCTTAACTATGAGCTATGAGCTGGTTCCTAACTAAAAGCTTTACCAAAGAGGAATGTTTTGAGCCTAACCTTAAAGGTAGAGAGGGTGTCTGCCCCCCGAACCGTGGTTGGTAGATGGTTCCAGAGAAGTGGGGCCTGATAACTGAAAGCTCTTCCCCCTATACTACTTTTAGAGACAAATGGAACAACGAGTAGTCCAGCATTTTGAGAGCGTAGTGTTCTGGGGGGATTGTATGGCACTACAAGCTCCTTGAGATAGACTGGTGCCTGTCCATTTAGGGCTTTATAAGTGAGAAGAAGAATCTTGAATTCTATTCTATATTTTATGGGAAGCCAATGCAGAGAGGCTAATACAGGAGTAATGTGATCTCTTCTCCTAGTTTTAGTCAGTACACGTGCTGCAGCATTTTGAACCAGCTGAAGTGTCTTAAGCGACTTGCTCGGGCAGCCTGCTAAAAGAGAATTACAATAATCCAGTCTAGAGGTAACAAAAGCATGGACTAGCTTTTCGGCGTCGCTCTGAGACAGGATAGGTCTGATTTTAGCAATGTTACGGAGATGAAAGAAGGCAGTTCTTGAAGTTTGTTTTATGTGAGAGTTGAAGGATAAATCCTGATCAAATAAAACCCCAAGGTTTCTAACAGTTGTGCTTCGTGCCAGAGTAATGCCATCTAGGGCAGTTAGGCTAGCATAGGTTTCTCTAAGGTGTCGTGGGCCCAGTACAATGACCTCAGTCTTGTCTGAGTTAAGAAGAAGAACATTTTGGTCCATCCAGGCCCTAATGTCCTTTAGACAGGCCTCAAGTTTAGATAGCTGATTTGTCTCACCTGGCTTCATTGATACATACAGTTGGGTATCATCAGCATAGCAGTGAAAGTTAACAGAGTATTTTCTCATAACATTACCAAGGGGGATCATATAGATACAGAAGAGGATTGGAC
The DNA here is from genome assembly GCF_900634775.1 of Gouania willdenowi. Taxonomy (NCBI): domain Eukaryota; kingdom Metazoa; phylum Chordata; class Actinopteri; order Blenniiformes; family Gobiesocidae; genus Gouania; species Gouania willdenowi. The sequence continues at coordinate 32,564,740 of NC_041054.1, read as the reverse complement.
CTAGCACAGAGCCCTGAGGAACCCCGTAGCTTACTTTAGTGTACACAGAAGACCTATTATTCACGTGTACAAACTGGTACCTATCAGATAGGTAGGACTTAAACCAGTTTAGGGCAGTCCCTGTGATTCCAAGTAATTTCTCTAATCTCTCTAGTAGAATATAGTGATCTATAGTGTCAAAAGCTGCACTAAGATCTAATAAAACCAGCACTGAGAGTCGTCCTTCATCTGAAGCCCAGAGTAGATCATTAGTTACTTTAACTAAAGCAGTCTCTGTGCTGTGTTGAGCTCTAAAGCCTGACTGGAAGTCCTCGAACAGGCTGTTGTTTTGAAGGAAGTCACAGAGCTGAGCCGCCACAACTTTCTCAAGAATCTTTGAAATAAAAGGAAGATTAGATATTGGCCTGTAGTTTGCTAAAGTGTTGGAATCAAGAGTAGGTTTTTTGAGAAGGGGTTTAATTACAGCTACTTTAAAGGACTGTGGCACGTAGCCTATTGATAGGGATATATTTATTGTCTCCAACAAAGATGGGCAGACCAGGGGAACAACTTCTTTAAACAGCTTAGTTGGGATCGGATCTGAAAGGCAGGTCGATGGTTTGGAGGATGAAATAATAGAGTTAAGTTCCTGAAGTCCTTTATGTGTGAAACAGTTTAGGTTAGGCCTATTTACATTTAATGGTACAGCAGGCCCAGGTGAAGGCAGGGAGGGGCTAATTTTATCTCTAATCTTATGAATTTTATGGTTAAAAAATGTCATAAAGTCCTCACAGCTGAGGGCTAGAGGAATCATGGGCTCAATAGAGCTCTGACTTTGTGTTAGCCTGGCTACAGTGCTGAAAAGGTACCTCGGATTATTTTTATTTTCTTCAATTAGTGAGGAGTAGTATGTAGATGGACTATGTCGTAAGGCTGTCATGTATTTACTATGGCTTTCTTGCCAAAGTATTCGTGACTCCTCTGTTTTATTGGAGCGCCACATTCTCTCTAATTTACGGGTTGTTTGTTTGAGTGTGTGAGTTTCAGAGCTAAACCACGGAGCTTTCCTCTGACGTTTCATAGTTTTTTCCCTCAATGGGGCAGTTGAGTCCAAGGTGGATTTTAGTAGACTAGCAGAGCTATCGACAAGCAGATCCAGTTGAGAGGGGTTATAATTAATATCATAGTTATTTATTGGATGGTGCACTGAGTTTAAGGCAGCAGGAATGGCCTCTTTAAATTTAGCCACAGCACTATTGGACAGATTTCTACTCCTAACTATTTTATTGCACAGTGCGAGATCCTCTAGGATAATGTTAAAAGATATTAAAAAGTGATCTGATAGCAGAGGATTTTCAGGGTAGACTTTTAGTTCATTAATATCAAGGCCATATGTTAGAACAAGATCAAGAGTATGATTTAAACCATGAGTAGCTTCATTAATAGTTTGAAAAAAGCCAACTGAGTCTATTAGGGACATAAAGGCTGAGCTCAGGCTATCACTATCTTTGTCAACATGGATATTAAAATCTCCTACTATCAGTATTTTATCAGAACTGAGGACTAAGTTTGATATAAACTCAGAGAATTCTGATAGAAATTCAGAATAAGGGCCTGGAGGACGGTAAATTATCACAAATAAGACTGGCTGGAAGGTTTTTGATTTGGTATGAGATAAATTTAGAACCAGGCTTTCAAAGGAAGTGTAACTGGCCTTTGGTTTAGGATAGATTAGGAGAGAGGAATGATAAATAGCTGCTACACCACCTCCACGGCCTATGTCTCGTGGCATATGAGTATTTAAATGACTGGGAGGAGTGGCTTCATTTAAACTAACATATTCATCTTGATACAGCCATGTTTCAGTTAAACAGAATAAATCAAAGTTATTTTCTGAGATAAGGTCATTTACTAGTAGAGATTTGGATCTCAGTGATCTAATATTTAATAGAGCACATCTAATGCTTTTATGTTTTGGTGTTTCTAGATTTGAGATTTTAATTTTTTTCAGGTTTTTATAATTGATAGCTCTTTTATTTGATTTTATGTTAAAATCATTGTGAAATTTGGGTCGGGGGACAGACACCGTCTCCATAAAATAATATTCATCACCATCACAACAGTTGTCATGGCGATGAACACAGCTATCATAATAGCAATGATAGCTGTCCTCCACGCCCCTCTGCAAGCGCAGAGGGGCGTGGAGGACTCCCCCTCTGTAACATGGTCTCATTCATGAGATGTCATAAATGTGCCATGTTTTCTGATAGTAGAGATGCTCCCTCCAAAGTAGGATGGATTCCATCTCTTCCTATCAGGTTCGGTTTTCCCCAGAAGGATCTCCAATTATCAATGAAGCCCACCTCGTTTTCTGGACACCACCTCGATAGCCAGCGGTTAAATGATGACATGTTATAGGCTATACATGTCATCACTGGTCAGATTTGGTAAAGGACCAGAGAAAATTACGGAGTCCGACATTGTTTTAGCATAAGCACAAACTGATTCAATGTTCACTTTGGTTGCTTCCGACTGACGACGTCGGGAGTCATTAGTGCCGACATGGAGGACTATCCTATCAAACTTACGATTACTCTTTGCCAGCAACTTTAGATTTGATTCTATGTCGCCCGCTCTGGCCCCTGGGATGCACCTCACGATGCCCGCTGACTTCGCTAGCTTCACGTTTCTCACTATGGAGTCGCCAATTATCAGAGTTTGTTCCCCGGTGAGTGTGTTGTCCTCACAGAGGGGGGAGAACCTGTTTGAGACGTGAACATGGTGGTGTCCCGAGCGGCTTTTTGACCTTCGACTATGCTTACCACGGACAGTAACCCAGTCATTGCTGGCCGGGGGGGAGGCTAAGCTAGAGCTAGCACGGTCCGCACCGGCTAGGTCCTGCTTGCTAGCTTCGGTTTTGGTATCAGGGGTGAGGAACCGCTTCTCCAGATTGTTGATCTTCACCTCCATATCTAACAGTACGCTACACTTTATGCAACTACCATTGTCCCTAAAGGAGGACGAGGAGTAACTAAACATCTGACACACCGGGCAGGAGAGCGGAGGGGAGGAGAGTGAAGCCATAGGTGCTAAATTTAAGTTAAGCTAAGCTAAGCTAAGGACAAAAGGAAGTTTAAAGGAGATTACACTGCCTATAAGAGGCGAGATTGCTTTTTACTTAACCTTCGTACGTTTAACTGTACGGTAAAAAATTAAAACAAGTGTTTTCAAGGCTAAAATATCAATAACAACAAGTTTGATTAGAGTTAGCAGAACACAGTAGTAGAGTGCTGCAAGCAGCGGTAGAGCGTAAACAGGAAATGATCGATACGTCACCACGTTACCACGTCAGCACGTCCTGCTGCAATGATAGGATACACTGTGCAATCTTTTCAATCGTTGCACTCAGCTTCAGCGTAAACTGTGCGACTCAGACGCAGATCCCGAATGTACGATTCATGTTCTCACACTGTACGAACCGACACTCTGACATAATCTGACTGCTCACACTGTACGTCTATACACGACACGACGGCAACACCTGGGGTCTTGTTTCCAGAAATGCGACGTACAAAGTACAATTTGGAAGCATCATCATTAAAACCAAAGAAGAAGAACCCGAAAGTGGAGAGACACTCGCCATGTCAACCCTGTTGCTGCTCATCTTGAGTTCCCGCTGTAGAATTGACAGACCGTATTGCCCTCGTCTGCACAGCCAATTCCTGGTTCAGAGCCGTCGCCGCCTTTTCTTTTTGTAAGTTTCTTGCCAGATAATGGCACAAATTGCCAAGGCGGCGTGTTTCTATATGTTTCTATATATCTCAGTGTAGCTTTTGGCTCTGCTGCACTCAGGACCTTGTAATGAGGCTCTAACTCGGACACTCATCTTCACTTTGTATTAATAAAATGTTATGTTTATATCAAGAAGGTGTCTGCGGAGAATTCTTCACATCATCATATCAACATTTAGATAAAGGGGAACCCACCACACAACTTTGATACAGAATTACTCTTAGAGTGGACTTGGTATGTCTGTGTATGACATGGGCTTTCAGAAAATCCCAGTGTTGTAGTCAGTAGTTTGTAGCCACTCCCACTGGGCTTGGCTTTCTGCAGTTTACCGTATTGCATTCGAAGTGATGCCACACAGGTTTTCACCTCATTCACTGAAAAACATTAAACTTTATTATGTGTATTTGTTACCATCAATGATTGTTTGCTGAAGCAAAGTGTATTCTGGGATTAGATTTAATATTTTATTCTCTCAATTCAAAACAACTTTATTTACATGAGAAACAAGTTTACATTGCCAAAGCAAGTGTGACATAGATTAATATACACACAAAAATAATAAATAATAAAAATAGAAACATTTGTGTTGTGCAAAATAATAAAAATTCAAAACTGCTTTATTGGCACACGCAAGCAAGCAACAACAAATGGACTTACACTTACTAACTTTTTCCCCGGTTGTTGCGGTCGTGGTAATTCTGTGAAAAGGTACATGTGAACCTGCCAGAGTTCCACTAGTTGAGCCTCCATTCCCTCGGTCCAAACGACGCGCTGCATCGCCATGTGGCTTTTTCATTTCAACACGTGTTTCTGTGTTCACACAGGCACAGTGTGAGAGTTTTGAGATACGGCCCACATTGTTTCTGTGTTTGACCAGTGGAACAGTTTACGTAAGCCAGTCTGTGTCGCTGCTTCAACTGTGCAATACCCTCACAATACCCTCACAATACCCTCACAATACCCTCACGAGGAGCGACTGGATTTCAAACATGTTTGAAATCCTTACGACCTACGATTGCTGATCAGGAGCTGGTTGTGAGGTGCTAATCGTTCTTATGACACCATGTATACTACACCATGTATACTACACTATGTATACTACACCATGTATACTACACTATGTATACTACACTATGTACACTACACCATGTATACTACACCATGTACACTACACCATGTACACTACACCATGTATACTACACCATGTACACTACACCATGTACACTACACCATGTACACTACACCATGTACACTACACCATGTACACTACACCATGTACACTACACCATGTATACTACACCATGTACACTACACCATGTACACTACACCATGTACACTACACCATGTACACTACACTATGTACACTACACCATGTACACTACACCATGTATACTACACTATGTACACTACACCATGTACACTACACCATGTACACTACACCATGTACACTACACCATGTACACTACACCATGTACACTACACTATGTGTAGTATACATAGTGTACTATGTATACTACACATAGTATACATGTGTAGTGTACATGGTGTAGTGTACACTACACCATGTACACTACACCATGTACACTACACCATGTACACTACACCATGTATACTACACCATGTACACTACACCATGTATACTACACCATGTATACTACACCATGTACACTACACCATGTACACTACACCATGTATACTACACCATGTACACTACACCATGTACACTACACCATGTACACTACACCATGTACACTACACCATGTACAATACACCATGTATGACACACGATCCAGCAGAGACTCGCATGATTCCACAAAATAGTCGCACAAGTTGAAAATTTGCTGAAAATGGGTCATAAATGACACAGTGTTTACCTGCCTTTAGTAGAGAAGTTATTTGGCTGTTTTTATCTGTGATTCTATTGTTTTGGTAAAATAAACCTGATTGACAGATTATTATTACATTATGCAACACAAAATAATTCTGACCTTTTTCATTTAGTGCTGAATCAGCTTAGTAAAGTCCATACTCAGCGTTTATTAAAAACACTCACTGCTGATCTGATTCTTATTCTCATACATTGATAATCTTTTCATAGGAGTGTTGTAAACATATTAGAGAAATGAGTGAAGCTGAACACGTGTGATTAATTCTCTATTCATATAGATTATATTTATTGTCACATTCATTTTAAACCTTTTTACTGGAATCATTAACTAGGGTCCGAAGTCCCGGAATGGGACGTATGAACCAATTGTTTTTGCTTTTATCATAACTAGGTCAGTGCCCGTAGGAAGTATGTATAGATATAATAAAGTGGGAGGGGCCAGTAGCTTTTTCATGGATGGTTAAATGAGGTTGTGTTTGAAGGTGGACGTCAGGGACATTTAGGTTTGTTGTGAAATGTGTAAAGTGATAAATATTGTGTTTTCATATATTTTGGCTTTTAGCAAGAACACTGTAGGGAGTTGAACCCCATCTATTCACATTCAGGTTTGTTGTCCTCACAGATCTGGATCTCCTCAGACCAGAACAGACTCGTTTAGTGTCTTTAATCCACAACAGTCAGTTTAGATGCACACGGAATTTATAAAGAATTTATTAACACACGGAATTTATAAAGAATTTATTAACACACGGAATTTATAAAGAATTTATTAACGTATCATTGCAGTCCAAACAAATCCGACGTCTCACACCCTTGAACCACGCAGCAGCCATGTTGAAAGTCTCAGCTCAGTCTGATCTTTTCTTTTCTTGACTACAAAAGAAAAAAAACTACAGGATTTAATTTAATATTGGCAAAATAAAATTAAGTTTTGTTGAGAGTTGATGAATTTGTTTGCTGTCATTGATGTTTAACTTCACCACTATTATCATCAGTAAATATATATTCATTATAGAAGCTGATCTACAGATATTTGAAGAACACACACACACACACACACACACACACACACACACACACACACACACACACACACACACACACACACACACACACACACACACACACACAGACCTTCTTCTTCTGTGTAGTTTTACAGCAGTTGGCAACCAAGGCAATGAACATTACTGCCCACTATTAAATCCTAAATCTTATTCATTAACCCTGTTTGCACGAGGAATGTAATAAGTGTTTTCTGGTTACATACAACATTATTAATATTAAACTGATGAATTCCTCTCTCTTTAATTCCTGCTTCAGCTGAACACAGACCTTCTTCTTCTTCTTCTTCTTGCATTTAAGATGTAAGGATTGATGACATCTCTAATACGTTGGAACATTGGAATATTAGAACATTAGAAGATTGGAACATAGGGATGACATCATCACTGTGAAGGTAGAATGATGACATCACTGAAGAGGTGGTACCAATGATCTTCTTCTTCTTCTGTGTAGTTTTACGGGGGTTGGCAACCAAGGAAAGGAGCATTAGTGCCCACACATATTACCAATGTTCTAATGTTATAAGTGATGACATCATCACTGTAGAGCTAGGATTGATGTCACTGAAGATTGGAACAAAGGGATGACATCATCACTGTGGGCGGTAATGCTCCTTGCCTTGATTGCCATACGCAGTAACCCACAGAAAAAGAAGACTTCACTGTTGAGAGCTAGGACTGATGAAATCATCACCGAGTCTGTCGACTCAGGAGGTGGGGGTGGGGCATCCAAACAAATCTGACGTTGCACACCCTTGAACCAAGCAGCAGCCATGTTGAAAGTCTCAGCTCTGTCTCTCCCTGAACCACAGAGATATTTGAGCCACGCACACACACACACACACATTCCTTGTTTTATAGATAGATTATTCCACAGCCTGAGCATGTCCCAAGTCTCAGGCCTGCTAAAAATGTGAGTTTGGCAAAATGAATAACATTATTAAAAACTATACGGACAACGTGCATCATAGACGCAAAAAAAGCGATAAAACCGCACGACCAGGAGGTTTGACCAATTTGTACAAAATTTGCAAAAAGTTACATTATGACCTTGTCCAAAACCAAACAGGAAGTCACCCATCTTGGGTCAAAGGTAAAAAATGGCCACAAAGTTGCAATGCTAATTTGTGTTAGCACGCCAAAATTTTAAAATCCCTATAACTGACACACACATTTAAATCAGCTTCAATTTACACACAAATGACATTTGCCCAAGCCTATTTATGACTGCCTTGAAACATTTCCCATCATGCCTTGCATTTTTGACTGCCGCCATTTATGGTCATGTTCACTGTTAGCAACTATTTCAAGCCATAATAGAAACATGTATATAACTCTCAAAGTTCAAACGGCCTCATATTTGATACATATGATGACTGTCCATCCCTAAACAAGACTCAATGTGAAAATTACCCATCATACCTTGTGTTCTCAGATGGCGACACTTTTATTGGCGTATGACGGTAACACCTCTAGTGAAAAGATGTGGTGTTGACCTAAAAAAACTGTTGGATGAACCTAAACAGATGGGAGCAGGTTGCTAATGTAGAAACACAGGCTGTGATCAGTGGGAGGGGCCTATAATGTCATCATAAAATCCTTTCCTCGCCATCACATCTAAATGCTGTATCTTGGCTATTTTTCAATGGATTTGCATCAAATTGACTGAGAGTGATTTTTAACTGGTTTCCCCTTTATACTAAGTTTTTAACTAATACTACTGTGTAAAAAGGCCTTTAAATGAGTTTGACTGTTTCTTATCTTTCATACTGTGTTTTTAACACATACTACTGTGTAAAATGGACTTCTAACTGGTTATACTGGTTTTTCCTGTTCTACTGCAATATCATTGCTATTGCTAGGCTAATGCTAGTTTATTGCTATGTAAATGCTAATTCAATACAGTTCAACTTTATTTATATATTGCAAATTACAACAAGGTCATCTCAAAGCGCTTAACAAAATATAGAGTCCATAGTGAGAAAGAAAGAACGCAACTAGATCCACACGAACAAACATTTAGTGACAGTGAGAAGAAAAAACAGGAAGAAATCTCCAGCGGAACCATGTCCAGAGGTGGCAGCCGTCCACTTTGAATGTTTGGGTTAATGAACAGAAAAGGATAGAAGGATAGGCCATTGTTTTCAGATTTTTTACCCTCCTCAGTGCCAGCCGTTTTAGAGCATTTTGACTGATTTTTAAAATCAGAATATTTTCTACTATAACAATCAGAAATCTGACAAAAGATTCTGAAAGATTAAAGTCTTTACTTTCATCAAAAAAAAATTTTTTTTAGCTTGTTTCATTTTTCCGTAATCAGCAGTTGAATAGAGCAAGTTTTACACAAATCACCAGTTTCAGAGCAAAAGTCATTTTAATGTATAGCATTTTATCTTGTAGTCTACGTATCGTTTTTTCTTTGTACATGCTGAAAAAGGAGACGAGAGAAGCAGGTTGCTTATCCGAGTCCCGTCCCCTATTTTGAACACAGAACATTTACATCAGAGCTCGTCTCTCTGGTCAAACATTCTTTGGTTCTGAACACAATTTCATTTTTTTTTTTTTTGTCCTTTTTTGTGTAGGATTTATTCTCATCTGTTGTCAGTGTTGTCTTCTTTTTTTTTTTTTTATTCTTCCTCTCCATCGTTGTTCGTGTCATCCTTCTTTCCCGTAGATTTCATTCCCAGACGTTGTTTGTGTTCCTCCAGTTCAAAAGAAAAGTTCATCTTCTTTCTCGTTGATGTGTTGATCTCGTATTCTTGCAAAAATGTCTTCCAAGTTTTTTCTTTAAATCTAGTCAAGTTTGCAGCTTGTTTTGTCTCTACATCAAGGTTATTCCAGCTGGTAATAGCTCTATTTACAGTGCTGTATTTTCCAATGTTAGATTTAACCCTTTCTTGTATAAACACATTATTATGTCTTAGTTCATAAGCAGTGTGTTTGTATGTGAAACGTTTTTGTATTTGATATGGGAGTGTTTTTAGTGAGGCCCTAAATGCTAGAATTTGTGTGTTGTAGTGTATTATTTCTTGCAGTTTTAGGTATTTGGCCTTTTCAAATAGTTCATTTGTGTGTGTGTTGTGTGGTGCCTTATATAAAATCCTAATTGCTTTTTTTTGTAGTTTAAATAAAGGTTCAAGATACGTTTTGTAGGTGTTTCCCCAGATTTCTGAGCAGTAATTTAAATGTGACCCAACAAGGGAAGAATAGATTGTCTTCAGTGATGTGGTTTGTAGTATTTGTTGTCATTTCCATAGGATGAAGCTGCTTTTAGCAACTTTGTTTTTAACTACTTGTATGTGTTTTTTTCCAGGTCAGTTTCTCATCTATCCACACTCCTAGTGCTCTATATTCTTTTACTTGTTCAATTATATCCATGTCTAGTTTCAGTCTAATGTTTTCTGTTATTTTTTTATTAACAAAGCTGATGAATTTAGTTTTGCTGACGTTTAGGGCTAGTTTATTTACATTGAGCCATGTTTGGATTTTTGATAGTATTACATTGTGTTTTTTACTTAAGTCTATGCCTTTGTATTTTTACTTATTGTTTATCTCTGTAAAGCGTCTTTGAGCACTGTAAAAGCACTATACAAATAAAAAATATTAATATTTTATTATTAAAAAGCTGAGAAAACAGGCTTTTTCTAAAAACAATCTGTCAGTGACTTTGAAGCTTTCTTTTTGTTTTGCTTTATTGAAAACTATAACATCTGAACATTGGTTTCCTAATAAAAAAAAACAAAAACAACAACACTGAGACAAGGCTTTTAGGGTTAGGGTTGATTATTATTTTGCTATCTGGCTCACAGTTGAATGTTTTGTATCTGCCTTCCTCGACATACAGAGATGACCCGTTTAGCTCGGTTAGTTGATGCTTTTATATCACGATCACAACATACTCAATAATCCACTCAGGTCCACATGTTCTGTGTTACTATGTGGTGCTGTGAGCTGCTGGATACGTCATAATATCACTTCATAGCACCATAATCCCCCTCGTTCCTGCTTCTTACTCCTTAGCTAATGGTAGCATGAGTGGCTAATCTCACCTCTAAAGGTGCGCTGCTGCCACCTATAGGGGAACAGTTGGTCACTACATCACACTACAGCTTAGATATTGATGATGGACCTCCTTCAGGGTGAAAAAAACTTAATTGTCAATGGCACTGAGCGTTTGGATTTGAAATGACGTAATATTACGCTGCTATTTTTAGGCTAATGCTAATGCAAGGTTTTTTTAATGCTAGGCTAATGCTACTCCTCCTGGTAGCAACCGTCAGTTGGTTGCACACAGGAGGGGTGGCCTGCGGCTCCTTGGCTCCCGTTGTTGCTGCCGGCCTGGCTGCACCTTCGAGCCTGGGGCGGAGCCTGGGTTCCCAGAGGTGGTTCTTGCACAAACATTGGTCATGGATGCACTGGCCTTGGGCTGTGGGATAAACTCATACTGGGCTTAACCTTAGACACGTTGGTCCCAAATACCAGTTTTAGGTATTACCACTCACTCCTTTCCTCTGTTCACAGCCACCACCATTATACCTTTATATTCTCCCTTTAATGAAGTATTTTTTGCCCTTCCTTAGGGAGGGCTGGTGATGGTCACAATTATGCAATAAAGTCAACAAATCTATCTATAAAGTAAAGAATCTCTGTCTGTGTGTCTGTGGCTCAAATATCTCTGCAGTTCAGGGAGAGACAGAGCTGAGACTTTCAACATGGCTGCTGTTTGGTTCGAGGGTGTGCATTTCGGATTTGCTTGGTTGCCAACCGCCGTAAAACTACACAGACGAAGAAGTGTGTGTGTGTGTTCCTCAAATATCTCTGTGGATCAGCTTCTATAATTAGCAGTTTAGATGGTTCCTGATGATAATAGTGGTGAAGTTAAACATCAATGACAGTAGACAAATTCATCAACTCAAAAAAAACTAAATTTTCATTCACCATTCCTGCTTCAACACAGGGATGTGGAAGCTGGACCTGAGGATTAGACCTCCCTAAGACACTGCCTGCTCTACACATTACACAACTTTCTCTCATACTTGTATGTTATATTGAAAGAGAACCTTTTTTTCCACCAGATCATGAAAGACAATTGGTAAAAACAAATAATCTGGATAAAATAACCCACACTAAACCTGTTCCTTTAATTTTAGAGGGGTTATTTATCTTCAGAATGACTAGTTTAAACTTACTTGAACATCCTAACGCTGAGACCCAAGATGGCCGCCCTCATACAAGTTAAAATATGCATCGTATGAATACATAATTGCTTTTACTTTCAACACGTTCATCAATCTTTTCATCTACTTCAGATCTAACCATAGATTTAAGTTTTTGTCATTTAAAGGTGTGTTCACACCAACAGACCCTAGAGCAGGTAAAATGTTCTAGGATGTAGAACAGGCCAGTTCTAGAGCTATTGTTTCCGCCGGTCTAAGAGCGTTCCCAATCAAAGTCTAGAGCCATTAGTTAATGTATAAACACAAGCGCACTATGAACAGGAAGTGTGTGTGAGATGATATAGAATGCACTGTTTTCCAGAACGTCCTAGCATCGGATCCACATCTTCTTTAAGTGGGAGATTTTGGTCTTCCTGATCAACTGTGTACTTTTATTCCTGCATTGCCTGAAGGCAAGACAGTCAACATGGGACTGAATGGAACTGGCTTTCTTCCAAAGGGCATTCTTGTGATAGATAAGTTCTGCCAGGTCATGGGAGACAATTCTTGGTCCTACATTTTTTAAGCGGGGCATGTTTATTGATTATTAGGCTAAAAGTATTCTTGAAATATGACCAGGTATCATCTAAGGAGGAGAAATAATTGAACTTATCCCAATTTACTGCTGCAATGTCATAAAAGAAAGGACTGCATGTTAAAGTTGTAGCGTTCCAGCTGTTTGAGGTTATTTTCCATTTCACGGGTCCAGCCGTTCACGCCCACTTGTCACCGTTCATCCAATGATCACACACTGCCAACCCGTGGAGCACTATTAAAAACACCCACAAGCATCCACGTTGGATGACTGCTGAGAGACAGACATGTCAGCAACAGCGTGGATCTCTTACCTGCTGCTGAACTGCTAGTTATCCTTCAATCGTCGCCTTGGTAACAGCCAACAATGTTAGCACCGGTAGCATGCCAACGTTCTCTGTTGCCCTGTGACGAACTTATGATTTTATAATTCCGCAGAGTACCGAGCCGTGACTACCGTTGCATTCCCCAACTGAACCCAGACTCTACTGACGGGAGGTACAGTGACTGAAACTTTAGTTAGTGAAGAGTTTGCTTGTGTTTTTTTTTCTTATCGTGTCTTCTGGGTTGTTTATAGGGTGGGATCCGTGGTAAAACCCGGAGTGGAGTTTCCTTTTCATTCGAGTGTGAGCAATAAGGGAACGGATTCACGAAACTGGTTGTGGTGTAAAATACGAACTGGATTTTCATGGAATGGACTGATCATGTAAACCACCTGTGAAATACACAAAATGAATTGAACTTGATGTCTGGTGTATTTTGTGGAAATGTGTATTGATTGTTCACTATACTATTTCTGTTTTGTACGGGTTATAGTCATTTTGTTTTGAGTTGAATTTATTATTATTTGTCAGACCTGACGCTGACTGGCACCCTTTCCTTTACGACATCCCGTTACAAAAATGGCACCCAGTGTGGGGCCCTCACTAAAAACCCTGAATTTATGAAATAGAAAAACAAAACAAAAAAAAAAAAATTTAAGTTCACTTTTTTGGGAATGGATGTTTTTTTCTCAACACCTGTTGAAATGGCCTCCTCAACGCAAGACTGCAGTCGAACTCAGCCAACTGCAGAGAAAAGGACCACATATTCCTTATTAGATATGGATTTATGTGTTTCATTGAACCCAGATCTGTCTCAACCTCTCATTCCTCTGGCAGTGGCATCTCAGGATGAAGTTGGAAAACAGGATGGCTGTTCGTCTGTATGCTCAACTGAATTAATGGAGGAACCAGTCGACACTGATAAAACAATAAAAGCAACTTTGGAGGAGAAATTGGTAATTCTAATGGAAACGCAAAAACAACACAAAGAGGAGCTGGAAAAAACAGTTACAACTTTATTAAAAAATGTCACAGCAACAGTAGAACAGCGCTTTCACTACTTACATGAAACTCTGGACAAACAATCAACATTTCTGAGAAATCAGTTTGCAGCAAACCTTAACTGGCGCTTAACACACCATCATACAGAGACGTTAAAGGACATCAAAGAGTTCATGACCCCAGTCGCACAATCAGTTGTTCACTTGCAGGATGATATGGGGAAATTGTCCCAAACTATGGATTACGTGACCCAAGAATTGGGGTCTATGAAAGAAACACTGAATGTATCTGCACTTACAACAGTCCCTGTTCAAGCAGAACCAAAAAAGGTTCGGTTGGAGGAGGCTCAACCCCAGCGCCTCCAATCCACCGTACTGACTGATAACACAGGTGTGCTTCAGTCTCCTAGGGGTTCTTCTGTGTTGTCTGAGGCCAGGGCACGGATAACAGGAAAGTGTCCTGTGAAATTGCAGTTTCCGTCATTTGGGAAGATGGAAGATGAATCAGATCCACTTTTGTACTTGGAAAAATGTAATGATTTTCTTGCTTTAAATCCGCTGACGGATGAAGAGTTGATGGCGACTTTGAGAAATGTTCTCCAAGGAACAGCAAAGAATGGTGGGATGTGGTACGTTTAAACACACATACATGGTCAGATTTTCAAAACAAGTTCCGTGCTGCCTTTTTGTCAGAAGATTATGAAGATGAACTGGCAGAGAGAGTGAGGACAAGAGTTCAAGGCGAAGGTGAAAGCATAAGAGATTTTGCGTTCAGGTACCGCTCTTTGTGTCAGAGGTGGAAGCCTGAAATGCAGGAAGAAGCCGTCTTAAAGCTGATTTTCCGGAACATCAGCCCCCATATGGCAAGCCAGCTCCGAGGCAGAGTAACTACAGTGGATGAACTGGTGAGGCTCGGACAACAACTGGAAAAGGACAGGGCGAGTCAGACTCACTATGAACAAAGGAAGAAACTAATTGTAAAACAAAAAGAAAGAGAGAAAGTGGATACTGCTAATGACCAACCCTTGCAGAAAGACAACATTCCCCCTTTGGTTTACTGTTGGAGATGTAAAGCCAGTCATGCTCCATATTCATGCCCAAATTATAATCAGTACAAGAAATCAAAGCCCCCCGGACAATCATACCATCAACAAGCCCACCCTTGACAACCGCAACCATCCAATCCTCAACAATTTCATTCGCAGCAACAGCACCCTCAGCCACCCCAGTCTCAGCGACCCCACCATCATCAAAACCCCTCTAATCAAACCTACCCACAGCCATTTCACTCCTCAGATCACGATAACCATTCTTCAGTGAACACTGTGACCCATTCAGAACAATCACCGTCATGCGTCACTACCTCCCCGAGTCGGGAGTGGGTAATTTGCGCGCCTGCTGCCTTCCTTGGATGTGGTAGCCGTTTCTCAGGCTCCCTCTCCGGAATCGAACCCTGATTCCCCGTTACCCGTGGTCACCATGGTAGGCACGTAAAGTACCATCGAAAGTTGATAGGGCAGACATTCGAATGAGACGTCGCCGCCGCGGAGGGCCAGCGATCGGCTCGAGGTTATCTAGAGTCACCAAAGCGGCCGGGGGGGCCCCGAGGGGCTTCCCCCGCGTGGGTTTTGGGTCTGATAAATGCACGCATCCCCGGAGGTCAGCGCTCGTTTGCATGTATTAGCTCTAGAATTGCCACAGTTGTCCAAGTAACGGCTGAGCGATCAAAGGAACCATAACTGATTTAATGAGCCATTCGCAGTTTCACTGTACCGGCCGTGTGTACTTAGACTTGCATGGCTTAATCTTTGAGACAAGCATATGCTACTGGCAGGATCAACCAGGACTGTTCACAGTCGTTACAGATCATGCTTCTCTTCTTTGGGTCTTCAAAACCACCAAACCCAGCACACGACTTATCAGGTGGGCTCTCCGGCTTCAAGAATTCACATTCACTGTCCAATACAGAAAGGGAAAGTACAACACCGTACCGGATGCCCTTTCCCGAGCTCCTACAGAAATCATCCATACAACCATACCTGTGTGTGCTACCATCACATCTGCTCATCCAAAACCAGCAACAGATCTTCCTGTCTCAATTGAGGCCCTGTGGAAGGCCCAACAGGAAGATCCAGAATGTCAGGTTATGTATCAAAAAGTAGTAGAAACTGGACAAGACATTAAATCCGACCCTTCATATACAATCATGGATGATCTCCTCTACCGTGTCGTCGCTCTCCCATACAAAACCATCTACCAACTCTATATACCTCCCGGCTTCCGTTCACAGTTACTGGACTACTTCCACCAAGATCCCCTCTCTGGACATTTTGGAAGGCACAAAACCTATCGAAGGCTACAACGTCTTGTCTACTGGCCAAAAATGAGCGGGGATGTCAGAGAACATGTAAAAAACTGTTACACATGTCAACGTTACAAGCCAGAGAACAGAAAACCAGCAGGAAAACTGCAACAAACCCAAACTCGCCGTCCCTGGGAAATGCTGGGAGTGGATTTGATGGGACCCTTTCCCAAAAGCTCTAACCAAAATGTTTATCTCCTTGTGTTTGTTGATTATTTCTCCCGGTGGGTTGAACTGTTTCCCATTAGGAAGGCCAGTGCTGAAGCCATCTCTCGGGTCATGGTTAAAGACATCTTGACCAGATGGGGCATTCCTGACTACATCCTGTCGGATCAGGGGTCACAGTTTGTTTCATCAGTTTTCCAAACTGTATGCAAGACCTGGAATGTGGGACACAAGTTAACGTCTGCGTACCATCCACAAACTAACCTTACAGAGAGGGTGAACCGTACTCTAAAATCAATGATAGCATCCTATGTTGGTGACAATCATAAACATTGGGACAAACACTTGGCTGAGTTCCGGTTTGCGATTAACTCTGCAGTCCAGGAGTCAACAGGAGTTTCTCCTGCAGAACTTAATCTTGGTCGCTCCCTCAGAGGACCTCTGGATGTAATGTTACAACCTCAAGATACTGCTCCCGACACGCCTCCATACACAAAAATCACACAGCTAACAGATCTCTCTTCCTTTGTTGAAAAAAATCTGGACTCTGCTCGTCAACAACAGAAAAGAAACTACGACAAAAACCGACGTGATCTTGAGTTTCAGGAGCAAGACAGAGTCTGGTTGAGAGCCCATCCTCTATCCAAGGCTGAAAAATCATTTGCCGCTAAATTAGCCCCAAAATGTCAAGGGCCATATCGAGTAGTGGAACAAACTGGACCTGTGAATTATAAAGTTGTTTTAGAAGATTCCGGCAAAGACTTAAAAGTTGTCCACATCTCTCGTCTCAAACCTTGTTATCCGACCGCTCGGGACCTACAGGAGCAGGAGACAAAACGCCTTCTTGAAATCTTCAATGAGGAGTCGGATGAAGAGGAATTCCTTGGGTTTACAGACAGCCCCTATTCTCCCTCTAATAAAGGATGGAGGAATGGATCTGCAGTGAAACTACAAAATCACAATTCTGACAATGCCTCTGATTCTGACGGTGACAATTGTTACACACTCAGCATTCAGTAAACAACAGAATGTGATTAAGTGTATACGCACACCATGACAGCTAATGCGCCTTCCCTTTGGTCGGCTCTTGCGACGGGGGGGAAGAGTGTAGCGTTCCAGCTGTTTGAGGTTATTTTCCATTTCACGGGTCCAGCCGTTCACGCCCACTTGTCACCGTTCATCCAATGATCACACACTGCCAACCCGTGGAGCACTATTAAAAACACCCACAAGCATCCACGTTGGATGACTGCTGAGAGACAGACATGCCAGCAACAGCGTGGATCTCTTACCTGCTGCTGAACTGCTAGTTATCCTTCAATCGTCGCCTTGGTAAGAGCCAACAATGTTAGCACCGGTAGCATGCCAGCGTTCTCTGTTGCCCTGCGACGAACTTATGATTTTATAATTCCGCAGAGTACCGAGCCGTGACTACCGTGGCATTCCCCAACTGAACCCAGACTCTACTGACGGGAGGTACAGTGACTGAAACTTTAGTTAGTGAAGAGTTTGCTTGTGTTTTTTTTTCTTATCGTGTCTTCCGGGTTGTTTATAGGGTGGGATCCGTGGTAAAACCCGGAGTGGAGTTTCCTTTTCATTCGAGTGTGAGCAATAAGGGAACGGATTCACGAAACTGGTTGTGGCGTAAAATACGAACTGGATTTTCATGGAATGGACTGATCATGTAAACCACCTGTGAAATACACAAAATGAATTGAACTTGATGTCTGGTGTATTTTGTGGAAATGTGTATTGATTGTTCACTATACTATTTCTGTTTTGTACGGGTTATAGTCATTTTGTTTTGAGTTGAATTTATTATTATTTGTCAGACCTGACGCTGACTGGCACCCTTTCCTTTACGACATCCCGTTACAAAGTTCTTCAGAGTGCTTGGTCACATTTACTGATCAGCCAGAATGTGTTCATGCAATGATACAGAGGTCACTGTGAAGGCTGAAAACTTCAGGTTGATAGTTTGAAGAAGCATTCGTAAGAATGAAGTCAATTAATGTGGAGGATGAGGGGGATTTGTGGTTGGGTCTGGTAGGCTCAGATATCATGTGGGAGAGGTTTAAAGCATTACTTTGCTGCAATACTATGTCAGTTGGGTTGATCATGTCCCAGTTTAATTCCCCCAGGAGAACAATTTTAGAAGAGATGTAAGATGCTAGGAGTTGCATACTGTCCCACTTAAAGACTGCATTTACCTGTGGGAGAGAGTGAAGGTGAAATTGCACAGATTTAGTTTACGGATCTCACCGGCAGTAACGGCGCTGCTCTAACTGCAATGGTGTTTGTGGATGAGGTGCTATTTGCTCTGAGGCCTTTTTCCATACGAGGGTGGCAAATTTACACAAGAGTTATGTGAATCCTCATTTACATAAAGTCAAATAAGACCGGCGCTACTGGTGGGTGCGGCACAGTTTGTGTTTATATCATGGTTTGCGTATGTTCTGTGAATTGCACAATGCAACAGGAAATCACAGAAAGAATGACAAACGCAGCACAGTCCTTTTGAAGATCTGGCCATTGGTCATGTCGTGGTCTTGGTTCATTCTGGTCTAGAGCAAGTCTTGGTCTTGGATAGTGTGGTCTTAAGTACAACACTACTGTAGGCATTGCACATTTGAGTTTACGTGGTATGATGGTTGTGGTTATCCTCTTGATTTGGTATCTCACTAGTGGCAACTGGACTTGAAGTTTATTTTGGGAACATTTCACCTCTCATCTGAGAGGCTTCTTCAGTTTATTTTAATGCATCATCACTTCATCTTTTGCATGATGAAGGCTTCTTCTCTGGAATTGACAAGTTTGACAGATAATGAAGTCCAGGAGCTTCTGAACAGTTTAGTCAAAGATGAGGTCCAGCATGGTTTTCCTGCTTCTTTTCCTTACACCATGGCCACTCCAGACCTTTAAAACATGGCTGAAATGCAAAGGACAGGTTTTTATTCACCTGCAGACTGGTTGACTCAAGGAATGTGTTAAATTCAGATTCAGAATGTCCTACGTTTTCACACAAAGCAAAACAAAAAAATGTACACACAAAATCTATCCTCTTGCATCATAGTTTGAGAAGACTCTTTATTATCAGGAGATCAACATGTGACATGACTAAAGAACGTTGTTGCTCAGTGAAACATGGTGATTGGATGGAGTGTTGGGTTTACCTTCATGTGTTGACTGTGGTTTTCTTCACACCTTTGATTGGACCAATCCCTGTGGGACTGAGGCTGAGTCAGCAGCTAATGATCCAAGGTGTGGCCTCAGAGAATAACACACACAGTGTAGTTCTCTGTCGCTATGATATCTGATGTAATGAATCCTCTCTCTACCTGTGAACAGCCCCCAGAGTCAAACCTCAAAGGTCAGGTCTAGTTGATACTGAAAGGTTACAGTGGGTATAAGTAAGTAAGTAAAATTTATTTCTATAGCGCTTTCACAGACCAGGGTCACAAAGTGCTTCACATTTTACAGTTTAAAACAATAACAGAGTACATATGCCAGTACAGTGCAGTGTCGGTAGAATACATAGGATACATACAAAGTCTACATTGTGCAGATACTAAAGTGTGGCTAGAAATCCTCCCTAAAAAAGTTTGTCTTTAGTTGATTTTTAAAAACATCCACAGAGTCCAGCATGTGCAGAGTGTGTGGAAGTTCATTCCAGAGGGGAGGAGCTACTGCTTTAAACGATCAATCTCAAGTTTTAAAGCAATTGCGGGGAACCATCAACAGGTTCTGAGAAGAGGACCTTAAGCTCCTATTAGAAACATAGGGCTGGATCAGGCCTTTAATGTATTCAGGCACCTGACCATGAAGAGCCCTGAACGTCAGTATCAGGATTTTAGAATGAATCCTGTATATGACAGGGAGCCAGTGTAAAGATATGAGTAATATGGGCTCTCCTGTGGGTGCGGGTCAGGAGCCACGCAGCAGAGTTTTAGTCTTTTTTACTAAGGCATGTAAACAGGCTGTTACAGTAGTCTAATCGTGAGGAAACAAACACATGCACAATCATCTCAAGCTCATGACGAAAGACCATGTGTCTCAGCTTAGAGATGTTTCTCAGATGGAAAAAACAGTTCCTAATAAACTGTATAGAATGCTGTTCTAGGGACATCCCTTCATCAAAAGTTACTCCAAGGTTCCTCAGACGACCTTCTACAGAGCTACTTAGGGCATCAAGGTGCTGCTTAATAAGAGAAACAATACTGTCTGGAGCAACTTCTGTTTTACAGGAGTTCAGCTGGAGGCTATTTTCACTTAGCCATTGCTTTATTTGAACCAGGCAGTTTGTGAGGGAACCCAGTCTCTGAGGTTCAGAGGACTAGAAAGAGCAGTACAGCTGGAGGTCATCAGCATACAGGTGATTGGAGACCTCACTGAACTGCTGGATCAGCTCACCAAGAGGGAGTAAATAAATCAGGGACAAAAGCGGCCCAAGGACCAAACCCTGGGGTACACCCCACTTTAAGTCTGCAGTTTGTGACATCATATTGTTAGAGGACACAGAGAATGTTCTACCAGTCAGGGTAAGATCTGAACCACTCTAACACAGGACCTGACATGATGACCACATCCCACAGTCTCTTAAACAAGATTCTGTGATCGACCGTGTCAAACGCAGACGACAGGTCTAACAGGATGAAAACTGAACATTTACCAGAGTCTGCAGCCATCATGATGTCACTGGACACTTTCAGCAGTGCTGCTTCAGTGGAATGGAACTTTCTGAAACCAGACTGGAAAATGTTGTTAGCCTCCAAAAACAAAGTAAGCTGATTACAGGCTAACTTTCCTAGAACTTTAGCCAGGAACAGGATCTTTGAAATGGGCCTAAAGTTCTGAAGTTCGGTTGGGTCTGTCACGGCAAATTTGCGGTTGACCTCTTTTGGAGACATGATTGGAGCCCTGGTTGAATGATGATGTCCAGTCAAAGTGTGATGATTTTATAAAAAAAAAGATTTATTATAAAACTAAATAAAAAAGAGTACAAAAGCAGATGGTCAAAAAGGGTCTTCCTCCGGCCAGAGAAAAAAGCAAGACCCCTAACAGTTTCACAGCTTAAGCTTTATACAGATATGAGAAAGTCCCAACCCTGAAGTGAGGAGAAGGAGGGGGTCAGATGCCCAACAGTGGAAACGTTGGAGGATGATGAAGACGTGTATGTTATGAGGAAGGCTGGCGCCACTGATATCTGTCTCAATACTGTGCGTGCGTCAGTTGTTGTGTGTCTGAAGGTGAGTTTGAGTTTGGCCTTGAAGGTTCATGCAGGCTGGTGTCTTATTTGTGTGCCAACATGACTCAGCAGTTCAAAAGTGGAAAGAGTAATGCAGTCATCATGTATTAAAACATGACAAATTGTACACATAAACACACATTTGATGATATGATGAATATAATAATTTCCATAACAGGTCCAAGCTAGGTTTTTTCAATTTAGGTTCCACAACAGCATGTTTAAGAGAACACGGGAACACACCAGCAGAAAGAGAGATGTTAAACATTTTAGTGATCAATGGGCTGATTGATTCCAAAACAGACCAAGTGAAAAGATCAGGTCCAAAGTCTGACCTTTCAAGTGGGTGGAGCTTGAGACATGTTGAATGAAGTTAAAAGATTCTGTCATAGATCAAAGGTCCTCTGCTGGGGTAGAAGCATCATTATCAATGTGCAGATTAAAATCCCCCAGAATTAAAACCTTTTCCAGTCTTATGATAGATGATAAAAAGTCAGTAAAATAGATAAGAATGCACCAGCAGGGGGCGATACATTAAAACACAGTAAAACGAGTTTTCAGAACCGAATTGCATCATGTGTGACTCAAAAGTGCTAAAGTTCTCTGTGCTCATCACTCTGCATGTGAACGCATCACTGTATACAGTGGTCAGACCACCGTATAGTATAATATTACATCTATCTTGTTTTCTAATCAGATGCTGTCACAGACAGATTGTTTACACATGTAGTTTAACATCAGTAATTTCCTAAATTTGTACCAAGTAAATAATCCAAACTGGTGGTTCTTCATTTATCCTACGTCATGTCAGAGCTGATCCCACTGTGTCAAAACATCAAAACTTCTACCACTGGTTCTCCACTGGTGTGGCTTTGGAGCCCAAGAACCAGCCATGATCTGAAAATCATCAAGCAGAGAGTTTGACCCTCAATCTGTCATCAGCACCAGTTTTTAATCTGAAAATAACTAAACAGAGAAAGTAACATTTATCAGTTTTGTAAACAGGTCTGTGAACAACTGACACATCTCCACTCACGAGTTAAGTCCTTGTAAACAACCCCGGTTGATTGATGGTCTGACTCTCAAACTGATGGTTCACTTTCTTTTTAATTATAACTTTCATTTCCTTTAGTGAACGCACCGTAAGAGCTATAAAGAAAAACAATACAAATACAATTACTCTTACAGTGTGAAACCTTGCATTTTTAACAGCTTATTCAACAATATTTTAACTTCTGTGCACCTTACACAAGTTTCCCAAAGTTATATTCATTAACAATACATTAGCACCTTCTAGTGGACAAATGAGGCAAGAACACACTCGCATGCGTTAATCATCCAATCAAAAAAAATGCTCCGTAAAATATAACACAAACAAAAAATACCATGAAACAATAAAGTCACACACCAACCTTGATCCCTCATCAACCAGGTGCTATCTGTACAAGTATGCTTCACTTTCAACAGTATTCATTATGTTAAACACCCTTCTTTTCTCTCCGTGTCCGACACATGAGGAGAGCTGCGTGCAGTCCACTCACTTCCTTATAATTTCCGTCACTTCCATCTAAACAGGAAGTAAGGCATAAATTCCTTCAAAGTAAAACTATAAACTCAGTTTCAGTATAAACATGTTTAAACAAATAAAAGCTTTTCAAGTCATTTACACTCCCACCAAATCATTTAAGCCTAATACAAACTGAAACAATAGCAAGAATGATTTTACAATGGTGCAATGACTTTGAAGTCTGTACAAAAAAAACAGATCATAGGAAAAATAATCATTTCAAATTATATTAGCTGTAGAAATGATGACTTAAATTTCAAGCAGCAACACAAGTTTCTGAACTGGTCTCTCAACTATAGAGGGTTTTCCTGAACAATGTCCTTTTCCAACAGTTTTTTCACCACACCGTATCTTCACTTTTCTAACGAGTCCATCTTCGTCCGTTATTGTGTCCACCACTCGAGCAGTTCTCCATTCATGGCGAGGTAAATCATCCACCTTTTCCATCACAATGTCTCCAACTTTCAGGTTCCTCTTTGGAGTATGCCATTTCTGTCTTGATGCAATGTTTGAAAGATATTCTCTTTTCCATCTGGACCAAAACTGTTCTGATAAGTACTGAACTTGCCGCCACCTTTTGCGTGCATACATGTCCTCTCTGATGAATTTTCCTGGAGGTGGCAATGCAAGTTTTGCTTTCATTGTGAGCAGGTGATTTGGAGTTAAAGGTTCAGGACTATTAGGGTCACTTAAACTGTCAATTGTAAGGGGGCGACTATTTACTATAGCCATAGCCTCATAGAAGAATGTCCTTAATGATGCATCATTTATTCTGCCTGATGAAAGGGAGACTGTTGAACGAAGAACATTTCTGACTGTTCTAATTTGTCTTTCCCAGACACCTCCAGTGTGGCTTGCGTGAGGAGTGTTCATTTTGAAATCACACTGTTTTTCAGCCAGAAATGTTGTAAGGCGGTTTGAATCCACTTGCTTTAGAGCTCCTTGTAACTCATTCCTTGCCCCGACAAAGTTACTTCCTTGATCACACCATATTTCACTCACTGCTCCTCTTAAAGCAATAAAACAGCGTAGTGCATTTATGAAGGCGTCTGTTGTCATATCGTCCAACATTTCGATATGCACAGCTCTGCAACAAAAACACGTGAAAAGAAGTCCATAACGCTTGTACACTTTGCGGGCTTGTCTGGTTTGAAAAGGACCAAAACAGTCCATTCCACAGTATGTGAACGGAGGTGATGATTCCAAATGCTGTGATGGAAGATCAGACATTTTTTGCTCCTGTGTGCTTCTCCTGAGTTTGCGACACTTCACACATTGATGGATATGGGAAGCTACAGCTCTGTTTATGCCTGTTATCCAAAATCCATTCGATCTTATTTCGTTGATGGTGATTCCTTTCCCTTGATGTTTCACTGCACTGTGGAAATGAGCGATGATTAATTTGGTAACATGGTGATCTTTTGGAATTATTACCAGATGTTGTAGTGCGGCGGAGAATAATCCGTGTTTCAGCCTTCCTCCCACCTTAAGAAGTCCATCATTATCAAGGAAAATGTCCAATGCAAACAGTTTACTTTTTGAAGAAAGTGGCTTTCCTTTTCTGAGCATTTTTATCTCTTCCTGATAAACATTTGCTTGTAAATCCTTCAGAATCACACATGTGGCAGTCTTTCTTTCTTGTACTGTACTGTGGCCTGTAGATTTGTCTTTCTTAGCACAGCGAATGAGACGTGCTATGGCTTGAGTAGCATTGTACCATGATGAAAAATGTATCAGCTTGTCTGACAAACATGTTGGTTGTGTTTGTGTGCATGTGTTCAGGGCATGTATCTTTTTTACCTCTGGATCGCCAAGGGTAATTTCTGTGACAACATCTACAGTGGGAGGTAGTTCACTCTCCCATAGAAACTGGGGTCCCTGAAACCAGTTTGATGTGATGAGTTCACTTGCACTTGCGCCTCGGGAGGCAATGTCAGCAGGGTTTTGATCTGTGGGAACATATCTCCATTGTTGAGGGGAGCTATTTAGTCTTATTTTCTGAACTCTGTTGGACACAAACATGTGAAAACGTCGCGCTTCATTATGGATGTAGCCTAAGACTACTTTAGAGTCTGTCCAAAAGTATTCATCCACTTGTGTCAATTTAAGCTCATCCCTTAACATCTGACTTACAGTAATGGATACAACAGCAGCGGTAAGTTCAAGTCTGGGAATTGTAACGATCTTAATTGGAGCAACTCTTGTCTTTGCCATGACTAAAGCGCAATGTACTTTACCATCTTTGTTTACATGTCTTAAATAGGTACACTGACCATAACCATACAATCAAGCATCAGAAAAATGATGTAACTCAGTATTAACCGTTTGTTCAAAGTCTTTGGGTGTATAGCACCGTGGTATAGAGATTTTCTCTAGGTTCTCTAAGTCATCTTTCCATTTTTCCCACACTGACTTTAGATGTATGGGAAGGGGATCATCCCAGCCTGTGCCTTGTTTACATGTTTCTTGCAGCACTCTTTTGCCTGTGAGTATGACAGGGGAGACAAACCCTAGTGGATCAAAGAGCGATGCAACCATTGATAGGATGCCACGCCTTGTGTCAGGTTGCTTGTTGGAATGAAAGCTAAATCTGAATGTGTCTGATTCAATGTGCCACTGAATGCCTAGGGCTCTTTCAAGTTCCAAATCTTTAAAGTCTAGGGCGCAAGCCTGCTTTGGAGTAGCATGTTCGGATGATGGAATGCTTTCTAACACTGTTTTATCATTACTCACAAACTTGTGCAGTCTGAGGCCGCCTGATGAACAGACATTCCGAGCTTCCTTTGCAAGCTGGATGGCTTCTGAGACGCTTGCTGTGCTGGTTACACCGTCATCTACATAGAAATCATTTGTTATGAACTGTGACGCAAGGGGAAATGATGCTTCATTATTTTTAGCGATATGCTTTAAACCGTAGTTGGCACACCCTGGTGAAGATGTAGCGCCGAAAAGGTGCACCTTCATCCGAAACTCTTGTGGCTCAGTGTTTAAATTGCCATTTTTCCACCATAAAAATCTTAAATAATCTCTGTCTGTTTCATATACATGAAATTGGTGAAACATTTTTGCAACGTCACAGAGTAAAGCAACTTGATGCTTTCTGAAACGAAGTAAAACACCATTGAGACTGTTAAGTAAGTCGGGTCCTGACAGCAAATTATCATTAAGACTTGTACCTTTGTACTTAGCTGAGCCATCAAACACTACTCTAAGCTTTTCTGGCTTTTGGGGATGATATATCCCATGATGAGGAATATACCACTTTTCTCCTTCTTTAGTTTCACTGTAAACTTCCTCTGCTTCTCCCCTTTCTATGACCTCACTCATAAACTTTACATATTGTTCCTTATACCTTTCATCCTTTAACAGTTTTCTTTTTAGGCTTTCAAGTCTCATCATGGCCATAGGTTTATTGTCAGGTAAGTGTGGTCTCTCTTTGAATGGGAGTGGCATTTCATAATGTCCTTCTGCATTTTTGTATATTCCTTCCGTCAATGTGTTCAGAAAGAGAATATCATCTTGAGACACTGACTTTTCATCATTTTTGTCGTCCTTGAAGTCAGATTCCAAAACTTTGAGTACATCGGTTGGCGTCACTAAGTGAAGCTCCTTGACCGTAACTCTGTGACACATTGTGGTTATGCTTGACGAGTCATTTTGTGATGCTGAGGGACCAACAATACTCCATCCTAATGCTGTGCGAACTGCATAAGGGTCCTCTTCTCCTCCCAGAATAACTTGCTTAGGAGCCAGTGCCTTAGTGCAGTTGTAGCCTATTAATAAGCCGACTTCACACTCAAAGTGAGGGGGAATCTCATTCACTATTTCCTTAAAGTGATTCCATTGTTTTGCCGTTTCACAGGTAGGGATATGAGAACGGTTCACTGGGATGCAGTTTTTAGTGTAAGCTGGGGGAAGTTTAATTATTTCTGAGGAGTTGTACCCTCTGACCTTGAGACCTGAGACACGTTCACTTTGTACAACAGCATCCTTTCCTAGCATGGTAGTGAGCTTCAGCTTTACAGGGGTTCTTTGAATGTTAAGACTGTTTGAAATATCTTCATCAATAAACACTGTGTCACTTTGGGTGTCTAAAAGTGCATATATTAGCTTCTCTATTCCTGGTTGTGTCTCTGAAGATACCCAGACTGGTACAATCATGGATGTGCTAACGCTATTTTCACTAGTGTTTGCACTAAGTGACAGTGTAGTAGCTGTCAGTTCTGCATCACTTTGGAATGTTTTGTCTTTGCTGTAGTTGAAGTCGTGTAGACATGTGGGGTGGTTTTTCTTACATACTTCGCACACAAGTCTGTAACGACAGTCCTTTGCACTATGTCCTGGTTTGAGACAGCCATAACAAAGTTTTTTCTCCTTAATGTACCTTCTTCTATCATCTAGTGATTTATCCTTAAACTGCAGGCAGCTGTGAAGCTTGTGTCCACTTTCCTGACACAGCATGCAGGGTAGTTTTGTGTTAGGTTTACTGTCTTTGAAACTTTCTGTCTGTGTTACGGTCTGTGTGTGGAGCACATTGGATGTAAGTTTTCTTTCTCGATGATGTGAGATTTTACCTGTATAGGTGGAGTCTGAAGAACGGAGTGTATGAAGCGATGTGATAGGGTTGCACACTATGTCTGCTTCAGATGTCATGAAATCTGCAAAGTCTTTGAAAGTGGGAAACTCGTTATTTATTTTCATGAACTGTGTAGCTTGCCTGTTCCACCTTGCTGCTGCCCAATCTGGCAGCTTCTGAACTAAACGTTGATTTTCTTCACAGTCGTTGAGGATGTTTAAACCTTTAATGTGTGGCATGGCTTCTTCACATGTTTGAATAAAGTCGGCAAATGCTCTAAATCCTCCAGCATCTTTTGATTGGATGTTCGGCCATTTTGCAAGCTTTTCTC
The DNA here is from genome assembly GCF_900634775.1 of Gouania willdenowi. Classification (NCBI taxonomy): domain Eukaryota; kingdom Metazoa; phylum Chordata; class Actinopteri; order Blenniiformes; family Gobiesocidae; genus Gouania; species Gouania willdenowi. Next base: position 32,536,700 of record NC_041054.1, on the reverse strand, counting down.
TAAATGCTTTCTGTATAATAAATGGATGTCCATACCTTTGTTTTAAACGTTCCCATGCATCATTATATGCGTCATTGTCATTTCTGTAAAATATGCCTTCAAGTGTTTTTCGAGCTGGACCCCCAACGTATCGCTTTAAATAATGTAGTTTGTCTGCAGGTGAAATGTTCTTGTTATCGATGAGGGAAATAAATGAAGCTTTCCACTCAATGAACTGGATTGGGTCTCCTGTGAATAAGGAGGGCTCTGGCATTGGTAATCTGTTCATTGCAATGCTGTCCTGCACTGCCTTTGCTAAGTAGAGGGCATCTGCTGCTGGTGGGGGTGAGGTTGACACTGCATGGTTACTGGTTATTGGAGTTGGAGCAAAGACTATGGGTGGCTGTGGAGCTGCTCTACTCATGTTTGAGGAGTGAATACTGTTTTCAATGTTTATTTCTTGCTCAAACGTCAATAATCTGGCTCTTGCAGCTTTCACATTCTTCACTGCCTTTAATCTTTCTAGTTCTCGATTTAAATGATCTATCTTTTCCTTTTGTTTCTCTTCCTCCATTAGGACTTCATATTCTGCTTCTTTAGCTGCTAATTCTGCAGCAGCTTCTGCTCTCTTGACAGCCACTACTGATTTGACAGAATAAGATTCACTAGCAATGGAGCGTTTAACTGAAGTAGTATCACTGGAACCGTAAATAGACTGAGCATATTCTTTGTCACGAAGTTCACGGAGACGGGTTTTTACTGTGGTGCTGTCATAGTCTCCATCTATGCCTGAAAGTCTCTCATGAGTAACTTTAATAATGTCTCTTGTGACTGCTTCGCAGGCATCAATGAGACGCCTTGTATCACTGTTTGGTGTGATGTGATCTCTAACGTCCATATACAAATTTATTACACTATCTCTTTTTTGCTCTACATTGTCCATAAGTGAAGCAATTTGGCTATTTGTTATATCTCCCTTTAACTGCTCTCGTGCATTACGTACTTGTTCTTTCCATTGATTGTAATGATGAGTAAGCCGTTTTTCCTTTTTATGGGCCTCTTCCTCCAGATATAGTTGCATCTTTTCCGTTGGTTTCTTTCGGCGAGTGGAAAATGCAGATTCTTTTTCCTTGTCGACCATGTAGGGCTCTGCGTGCTCTCCAGCTTCTTTAGATGCTTCCATCTCGAGGACGAGTTCCACCGTAGACTGTAGAATCTTGAATTAAGCTCTGGGTGAGCTTAAAGGGTCAAGCTCTTACTGTAAACAACCCCGGTTGATTGATGGTCTGACTCTCAAACTGATGGTTCACTTTCTTTTTAATTATAACTTTCATTTCCTTTAGTGAATGCACCGTAAGAGCTATAAAGAAAAACAATACAAATACAATTACTCTTACAGTGTGAAACCTTGCATTTTTAACAACTTATTCAACAATATTTTAACTTCTGTGCACCTTACACAAGTTTCCCAAAGTTATATTCATTAACAATACATTAGCACCTTCTAGTGGACAAATGAGGCAAGAACACACTCGCATGCGTTAATCATCCAATCAAAAAAAATGCTCCGTAAAATATAACACAAACAAAAAATACCATGAAACAATAAAGTCACACACCAACCTTGATCCCTCATCAACCAGGTGCTATCTGTACAAGTATGCTTCACTTTCAACAGTATTCATTATGTTAAACACCCTTCTTTTCTCTCCGTGTCCGACACATGAGGAGAGCTGCGTGCAGTCCACTCACTTCCTTATAATTTCCGTCACTTCCATCTAAACAGGAAGTAAGGCATAAATTCCTTCAAAGTAAAACTATAAACTCAGTTTCAGTATAAACATGTTTAAACAAATAAAAGCTTTTCAAGTCATTTACAGTCCTGTTCAAAGATCCCACGACCTCCACTAGCTTAATGTTGAGTTTACAAAAAACACTTAATTTAAGAGAAACCACCATCAATGCCTTTACTGGTCTTAGTGAACATGGGCTCTATACTCTCATATTTCCCCCAAAGGAGAACATATGTTCAAAAAGTCTGATATTTGGGAGCAAAAAGAGACATTTATTCAGAGACAAAAACAAATAGGCAGCACATCTCACATTTTTAATTTACATTAAGGTTTGTTATTCATGAAAGGGGAATGTTCACTGCAGTGCAGGTAGGTACCAACCTAATATTCACAGATCTGTTAAAAAATGGAAACTGCATATTTTATAAAGATGTAATGCAATAAAAGCTGATTATTAGCTGCCAAAAATTGATCAGTTTACACATTTAAGATTACCAGGTATATGCTATGGGACCATTACTGTAGCAAAAGTATTTGCAAATGTGTGATCTGTAAATATTGAACCTAGATTGGATGAGTTCTGTGACTTTTGCTACACTCTATTTGCAGAAAAGTCACATGTGAGCATCAATTTGTAAATGTGTGCGTGGTAATACCACCAGGTCACGCACATTTTAAACTCTATTAAAGAGCATCTATAATGGTAAAGGTTATTTACTTTAAAAGTCCTTTCAGAGCAGGCAGGAGATAATTAAACATTTGCTCAGAAAAGTCGTAGTGGCTGTTGTGACACAGTTGGTGACCAGACTAAATGGTTGTTCCAGTTGCTCCAGTGGAGCCACCATGAACCACCAGCTCCAGTAGCTGATTGTGACTGTTGGTAGCTGAAACAAAGAGTTTGCATTTACTCACTGACTTCAAGCACCTCATGCTACTGATGGACAACAACCATCATTGTGTTGGGTCACAGACTTTATCACAACACCTGTCTATAAAAGTCATAGTTTGTGGCTGTTGAAGGATATTTCTTGTCTCTTCATTTCTCTGCCCCACCTTTTCATTTACTAACTTATCTTCTCCATTTGTAGCTGTTTTTTCCCTGTGCTGCAGCAGTGTTACTGTATACATAATACATAAAGGAAAAAACAACTGTTCATTGGCCCGTTATTGATCGGCCCACAAAGAAAACTCCTGATACTTGTGATGGTCCATCCAGCCCTGTGTGTACATGTTACTGTTTGATCATTTTGCCTTTGGAAGCTCACCAAGAAGATGTATTTGCTTTACTATAAAAAATATCAATATTTTCTTTCTTTCAGTTTATACATGTCGGCACACTCACCTCAACTCAATGGTGTGTTAGCAGCAACTAAGAGTTAATCCATTTATTAGTGTTTTACTCACATTTTATGTGTGTGTGTAAGTGTGAAACACTGAGCTGAGAGGAGGAGCTTAAGGCCTGTTTGCTGTCACTATGTGTAGAAGAGACTCTATGTAACAGAGCTTTACGTGTTTTTCTGTTCATTTGTACTTATACCGTGTCGAGGAGATATATGCTTCACACACACACACACACACACACACACACACACACACACACACACACACACACTCCTTGCTTTTATAGATAGATGTCATTATAGAAACATTGTGTATAGTCTAAGTTGTTGTATTATGTTTCACATGTTAATGTGACAGTGAGTGGCCTTAGTTTGTTTCTTTTTTTATTTGTGTAAATTTGTTTATTATCTCTTAGTAAGTTTTTATGACTCAACTAAAATACAGTTTGGTAAACTGTAGCTAATTTAAAATCCTGCTCAACTTTCATTAAAAATGAGAATGAGATTGTAAATGATTCTAATAGTATCAGTAGTGCACTGGCTCCATCATGTGGCCTATAGGAGGTAAATACATTTATCACACTGTTTAATGCATACATTAACTTCTTTTAAAAAAATTTAACTGTGAACCCTGAAGTTTTTTCTACTACTAAAATCTATTTACTGGACACAGAAATAACACTGTCCTATTTTATTTCTAGTGCTTCAAGCCCTCACAGCCTCACACACTCCATCACCTTCCAGGTGACATCAGACCAGGAATGGTCCCAGTCCTCCAGATGATCTACTCTGTGTCTGAGTTTAACTGACTCTGTGCTTTTAAAGCATCCTTGTTGTTCTGCTGGTTCTCCTTCAATGAGTTCTAATCACTGCTGGTCACATGGAAAGTTTAGAATCTATATATCTATACTATAATTCAAGGGAGGTCTGTGTGTGTGTTAGGGTGTGTGTGTGTGTGTGTGTGTGTGTGTGTGTGTGTGTGTGTGTGTGTGGAGCAAATATCTCCCTGACGAGTTGGACCTGAAACTCGGTTGACGGGTTCCAAATATGTGTATCTGTTATTTTGGATTAATTTGGTCATTTCAAAAATGTTTATTTTAATATTATTTCATTTCTGGACGGCCCCGAAATGAAACCTATTCAACTTTTGACCTCAGGGTGTGAGGGGGCGCTAGCGCACCATCTTCACTGCACAGCTCAAGAGTTAGAGCAAGAGTCACGTGTGCAGCCAGAGCCAATCGCTGCGCACACAGCTAATCAGACATGGACTTTAAACATGAGTGAGAGAGAAGAAGATAGTTTTATACGGAGAGGAACGTCTGAGCAGCAGTGCTTGCACTGATAAACTAGCAAAGCTCTTAAGTCTCACTTATTGGGCCTGATGTGAGTCACTAATGTTTGTGTGTGTGAGCCACTGCAGACTCCACTTCCTCCTGTGTCATGCTATTGTTAGCTTCTCAAACACGGAGCTCTCTGAATAGATGATTTGAAACCATCAGCCACTGGTGAGTCTTTTACAGACACGTTTCCCATTGTATAAACCATATAACTGTTGTTCAATAACGCACTGTTTCACTAGAGTCGGTTTTGACCTCAACCTGTTCAATTCTCCATCTGATAAACTACAGATTCTCTGTGGTGCCGTGCATGGAAGCTAAGCTCTGACCACTCGGTTCGAACTTAAAAAAATATTTTTGTTTTTTAAAAAAAGACAGCCGATTTGTAGATAATACTTTAATTTACTTCCTCACTCATGTAGTTTGAAGCTTTACGTTTTGTTTTGCAAAGTTTTGTTACTTTTCTGATTTGCGCTACAATGTCTATGGAGTTTTGTTATCAGCGTCTCAAACATTCACGGGAACAAACACGGTATTTATTTATTTGATGCGCGTTCACGGAGTCCGATGTAGACACACACATGGCTGATGCGCGTGCACGGAGGAGATGGATTTATAATAAAAATATACTAAATGAGTAAAATAAAACAAAAAACTAATCATTATTTATACAAAAAGTACAGAAAATGACAACAGAAATGCATAAAAATATACAAAAAAAGATACAAAAACACACAAAATGATTCCAGAACCACTACAATGGCAACAAAAAACAATAATTATACAAAAAAGCACAAATAGAAAAACCGAAAGATACAAAAATACACAATGACTTCAAAAACATGCATTACAGAAAAATACATCATACAAAAAAATATAAAAATGAGTATAAAAAAACAACAAACACATTTGTCATGCACATGTCCAATTAAAATTAAACCAGGGAAATTGCACACACTATTTTACTTTGCACCTGCAAATAAACCCCTTTATAACACTACAGAGTATGTACATCCATCCTTCAAACTCATTCTCATTTGGCCATAAATGACAACTGTACTTATGCTCCCACTGTACTAGATGGATGTAGAGAGAAACACACACACAGTATTTATAATAAAAATATACTAAATGAGTAAAATAAAACAAAAACTAAACAATATTCATACAAAAAATACACAAAATGATTCCAGAATCACTACAAAGGCAACAAAAAACAATAATTATACAAAAAATGCACAAAAACACAACAGAAAGATACAAAAACACACTTAATGACTCCAAAAAAACATACAATGCAGAAAAATACACCAAACAAAAAAAATATCATTTATCATGCTCATATCCCATAGAAATAAACCAGGAAAATTACACCCACATTTTGCACCCGCAAATATACACCTTATGCTCCCACATAAATGCATACTTCCGACGGGCACTGTACTAGTCTATACTATAATTCAAGGGAGGTCTGTGTGGATGTGTGTGAGTGAGTGTGTGTGTGTGTGTGGAGCAAATATCTCCCCGACGCGGTGCCAGTTCGACCTGAAACTCGGTCGACGGGTTCCAAATATCCGGATGTGTGTGTATCTGTTACTTTGGAGTCATTTAATCATTTCAAAATGTTTATTTTAATTTTATTTCATTTCTGGACGGCCCCGAAATGAAACCTATTCAGCTTTTGACCTCAGGGTGTGAGGGGGCGCTAGAGCACCATCTATATCTATTTTACCTCCTCACGCGAGCAAGAGTCACGTGTGCAGCCAGAGCCAATCACTGCGCACACAGCCAAGCAGACACGGACTGCAAACACACGAGTGAGAGAAGAAGATAGTTTAGACCGGAGTCATTTAGTAGCAAAACGGTCAAAACGTTAATTTTATAATTACGGCTCTCTCGGTAAGAGCGCGGTATTGAGCGTGCTACTTCCGGTTCCGGGTTCATTCGATTACATCACAAACATTCTGATTCTTCAGACCGAGGAATGTAACGTTTTTGTGAGCGGATGGTCCACTATGATTATTGTTTGTTCTGCACAACAGTGAGTGTTTCTTCTCATATTCTACTATGTGCTAACAAAGATACTAAATGAGTAAAATAAAACCCTAAAGAAATGCACAAAACTACACTAAAAAGATTATGCACAAATGACGTAAAACAAAAAAACTAAACAATTTTTATACAGGAAGTACACAAAACAACAACAGAAATGCACAAAAATATACAAAAGGCTCCAAAAAACATATATTACAGAAAAATACACCAAACAACAAAAATATGAAAATGACTTAATATACACAAAACTAAATATTTATACAAAAAATACACGAAAATGACAACAGAAATGCACAAAACTACATAAAAAATGACTCCAGAATAACACTACAATGGCAACAACAAACAATAATTAAAACAAAAAATATAAAAATGAGTAACAAAAATCAACACATTCATCATGCGCATGTTTGATAGAATTAAACCAGGGAAATTGCACACGTTATTTTACTTTGCACCTGCAAATATACCCCTTAATAATGCTACAGAGTATATTTTTATTATGCCCATAATTGACAACTCTCCTTCAGCGTTCACTATATGAATACATACTTCTGACTGGAACTGTACTAGTTTATTCAAATGGTCCAACCTCTGTAACAGCACTTCTATACTGTAGCTCTACCACCACCTCCTGGCTCTATATAGATACTACATTTACCTGCACTTATTACAAGATGTTTAACTGATAATATCATCTGTTTTGCTGAAATGATTGATTCTTAATATTTAATGGTTTCACAGACCAAAAGGTTGTTTTCTGCACTAATTTACTCTTAAACCAGCAGCTGTTTTCAGACAGAGAACCTGTAAATTAACATATTTAAGCATGAAACTAATAATGTAAGTTTACTGACGTTAGCTCAGGTATGTAGCCTGTGCTACTAAAACTATCTAAACAGAGGCTCATTTAGCTTTTTAAATACTTTAAAGTGACTAAATAAACTTTTTAATAAGTCTATGAATGAGACTCTTCTGTCTCCTGTTTATTTATTTGTTCCTCTCAACAATGTGTAGCTGTCACAGATCCATCCAGATAGAGCTGTTATTATATTCTAATTCTACCATAAACTGTCATAAATGTATCTACATCGTCTCCTTCAAAAACTCTAAACCCAACCTGGCAACACAGCTGTCCTGTGTTATATGTGTAGTTTATTTATTGTTTGATTTAGGCCCATTTATTTATTTATTCACTATATAGAATTAGATAAAATCAATAATATTGATTACGTGTAAAGGAGGACAAACATTCCTCAGATAAACTGTCGTCATGGGAACAATCTGAAGGAGGTGTGTCTACTTTCTTCTTCTCTGACTAAACTTTTCTTTCTTTTTCCCAAAATGTTTTTTCCACAATTCATCTCCTCATAATTAAACTTTCTGGAACAATAAGAATAATGATTATTGACAGGAAATCAGTCTTTATTGGTCATTGATTTGAATTAAATTATTTTTGTGACAGATTTGATGGATTATAATGACTCCTTATTGAGTTGTGCACATTTTATTAGAAAACATAATATATTGTTATCATTTCTTTTTTTAAGAACAAACATTTTCCCAAGTGTGATTCTAAATGAATGGACTCCATACTGTACCAAAACTTTACTTCAAATAATCACTTTAGGAGTTTTTTTGGTCAAACATTTAATGTTTATCATTTTGTAACACATACACATAGTGATAATAACAGAAAACATGGTCATTGAACTTTGGTGAATGTAACCAAATAAAACCACAACTAGCCACATCTGTAGAACACAAACTACTATCTCATTATCTACGTTCCCCACAAATGAGCCCTAGATATTTGTACACAGACTGGGAACACCAGCTGGAGACTTTTCCTTCTATGGAAACCACAGATTGAGCACCGCCTACTTTTGTCCTCTGCCCTCCAGCCTGATGTCTTCTTATGGCTGTATGATGTTAGTGTCCTGTTTCTATATCACACATCTTCTCATTTCATCAATGAAATGCTTATGTAGTTGTGGTGTGTCCTCCATCCTTACTGTATATGTGGAATGAGCAGTTCTTTGTCCTTGATGAACAGCTGCTGTGCATTGTTTATAACACTCATGTCATCAGGGTGTTGTGCAGTGAAACTGGTGTAGGCATTAACATCCACCATATTGTACCATTGACTTCCTCTGTGTTCTTCACTTACATGAGTTGTTGTTAACCATCTCATCCATTGAGACCACTCCTCCTTCTGTTTTGTTGTAGACCTGGATCTCTTTGTTTCTTCTTCTGACTGCTGTCCTCCACTGTTGTGTCATCATACATAGTACTCAGGAGGACAACAGACTTTCCTTTCTTTTGCACAAAGCTCACCATGGTCATGTTGACATTTCCTGTAATTTGGATGACCTCATGATGGGTGGTATGTTTGACTTATTCTGGTAATGACTTCCCACGATGAATAGTTTCTTCTCATGGAGCTTCTTCTTCCCTCCAATTTGGTGCATTTTAGAACCTCCTCAATTCTATTGAACATGTCCCCTCCTCCATGAACCGCCACCTTAACGTGGTGGAGGGGTTTGAGTACCCGAATGATCCTGGGAGCTATGTTGTCGGGGGCTCAATGTCCCTGGTAGGTTCTCCCAAGGCAAATGGGTCCCATGTGACGGGTCTCACTATGAGCGGTTCAATAGCCATATATGAAAGAGAAAAAAACAAAGGCAGTTCACGTCGCCCGGATTGGTGCTACCGGGGCCCCACCTTGGAGCCAGGCCCGGAGTTGGGGCTCGAGTGAGAGCGCCTGGTGGCCGGGGCTTTGCCCACGGGCCTTGGCCGGGCAGAGCCCGAAAGGATGACGTGGGCCTGCCCTCCCGTAGGCCCACCACCCACAGGAGGGATCATATGAGGCCGGTGCAGTGTGGATCGGGCAGTCGTCCAGGGCGGGGGCCTTGGCAATCTGATCCCCGGCTACAGAAGCTAGCGTTAGGGACGTGGAATGTCACCTCTCTGGCGGAGAAGGAGCCTGAGCTTGTGTGCAAGTTGGAGTAGTTCGGACTAGATATAGTTGGTCTCACCTCGACACATAACAAGGGCTCTGGAACCAGCCTTCTTGACAGGGGTTGGACTCTCTTCTACTCGCCAATGGTGAGAGGCGCCGGGCCGGGGTGGCATTACTTCTTGCCCCCCGATGAGTTGGCTCCGATGGCGGGGGAGGATGCCGGTTAGACCTGCTGGGAACGCCTGGCAGAGTCTCCCGTCAGAAGGAGCTTCAACTCCCACCTCCGGGAAAACTTCAACCATGTCGCGGAGGAGGCGGGGGACATTGAGTTTGAGTGGGCCATGTTCCGTGCCTCTGTTGCTGAGGCGGCTGATCGGTGCTGTGGCCGCAAGGTAGTCGGTGCCTGTCGTGGCGGCAATACCCGAACCCGTTGGTGGACACCGGGGGTGAGGGATGCTGTCAAGCTGAAGAAGGAGTCCTACCGGGCCTTTTTGGCCTGTGGGACTCTGGAGGCAGCAGACAGGTACCAACGGGCCAAGCGGAGTGCAGCCACGGTGGTCGCCGAGGCAAAAGCCCGGACATGGGAGGAGTTTGGTGAGGCCATGGAGGACGACTTCCGGACGGCTTCGAAGAGATTCTGGACCACTATCCGGCGTTTCAGGAGTGGGAAGCAGTGCACCGTCAACACTATGTATGGTGCGGATGGTACGCTGCTGACCTCGACTCGAGACGTTGTGGATCAGTGGGGGGAATACTTCGAAGACCTCCTCAATCCCACCGACACGCCTTCCAATCAGGAAGCAGGGCCCGGGGACCCGAGAGTGGGCTCTCCTATCTCTGGGGCTGAGGTTGCCGAGGTGGTTAAAAATCTTCTCGGTGGCAGGGCTCCGGGGGTGGATGAGATCCGCCCGGAGTTCCTCAAGGCCCTGGATGTTGTGGGGCTGTCATGGCTGACACGACTCTGCAACATCGCGTGGACATCGGGGGCAGTGCCTCTGGATTGGCAGGCCGGGGTTTGTTCCAATTATAGAGGGATCACACTCCTCAGCCTCCCCGGTAAGGTCTATTCAGGGGTACTGGAGAGGAGGGTCCGCCGGATAGTTGAACCTCGGAATCAGGAGAAGCAATGTGGTTTTCGTCCTGGCCGTGGAACTGTGGACCAGCTCTACACCCTCAGCAGGGTCCTTGAGGGGTCATGGGAATTTGCCCAACCAGTCCACATGTGTTTTGTGGACCTGGAAAAGGCATTTGACCGTGTCCCTCGGGGATTCCTGTGGGGGGTCCTCCGGGAGTATGGAGTATCGAACCTCCTGATAGGAGCTGTTCGTTCCCTGTATGACCGGAGTCAGAGTCTGGTCCGCATTGCCGGCAGTAAGTCGAAATCGTTTCCGGTGAGGGTTGGACTCCGCCAGGGCTGCCCTTTGTCACCGATTCTGTTCATAACTTTTATGGACAGAATTTCTAGGCGCAGTCAGGGCGTTGAGGGGGTCCGGTTTGGGGGCCTCAGTATTGCATCACTGCTTTTTGCAGATGATGTGGTCCTGTTGGCTCCAACATACCGTGACCTTCAACTCTCACTGGATCGGTTTGCAGCCGAGTGTGAAGCGGCCGGAATGAGAATCAGCACCTCCAAATCCGAGTCCATGGTTCTCGACCGGAAAAAGGTGGAGTGCCTACTCCAGGTTGGAGATGAGGTTCTGCCCCAGGTGGAGGAGTTCAAGTACCTCGGGGTCTTGTTCACGAGTGAGGGAAGGATGGAGCGAGAGATCGACAGGTGGATTGGTGCGGCGTCTGCAGTGATGCAGAGTCTGCACCAGTCCGTCATTGTAAAAAGGGAGCTGAGCCAAAAAGCGAAGCTCTCGATTTACAGGTCGGTCTATGTTCCAACCCTCACCTATGGTCATGAACTTTGGGTCATGACCGAAAGAACAAGATCACGGGTACAAGCGGCCGAAATGAGTTTCCTCTGTAGGGTGGCTGGGGAGAGGGAAGTCTGGGCCTCCCTACTGAGGATGCTGCCCCCGCGACCCAGAAACGGCTAAGCGGGAGAAGATGGATGGATATCCCAGGTTTCTTTTATTGAAACCGCTGTGGATACAGATGTTGGTCCTGGGAAGCTCTTCAAAATTTTATGGCTTCTTGTTCTATGATGAGTGGAAGGATTCTCATTCCTTTATAGAACTTTATGAAGCACATAAACTGGGTCGTCGTCCTCATAAACAATTTCAGATCCAGCATTAGGACCAATAGCATCTTCATTTTTCTCATCTGGTCCCACCTGCACAATCTTTATAACCATTTTAGCAGTAAATCATCAAACAGTCATGCTCTGGATACAGAACATCCAAATCCCAGCCTTTCAGATAAAAGGACTTGAAATAGACAGAGCTCCCATGGAAGACGCTAGTCAACCATTAAAAGCAACTTAGAGTTTAGCGTGTTGCTTATAGACACTTCGGCACATAGCACTGTGATCAGAAGAAGACCTCTGGATAAGAAGACTACCCCTTATAAGTTAAATTATATGGGTCATTTCTGACCCGCATGAAACTCGGTAGGGTTGGTGTCAATTACAATTCCGTATTTGATAATTAATTACAACTATGGCATAATTATAATTTAAAAATTATGTTGCTGTTTTAATTCTATTTAAATTAGAAATGAGTTCAGATAATTGACATTGTAATTGTAATTGCCATGAAACTTCTGTAAAAATGGTCAATTATAATTCAGAGCTAAACTGTGAAACCATGTTACAGTTCTATATGTACAGTTCTATACATAATAATAGTAAAATATGTTTCATATCAAACTGTCCCACATGTTACTATTTAAAAAAAACATTAGATAGGAAATAAATTAAAGTATAGATATTAGTTTTTAGTGTATTCTACAGCTGATTAAGGACCTGTTAGCATTAGAGATGCTAACAGAAAGCTAACACAAGAGGAAGCTTAACTTTATAAGGTTAGGTTATTTATTTCAGCCTCAGTAATTGTGATTCATTGTAATTAAACATTAGTAATTAAGAACATAATTGTTATTGAGTTTCTGAGGATAAAAATTTCATAAATGAATTGTAATTGAACATGCGCAATTGAAAATGTAATGTTAAGTGAAAAATATGAAGGTAAATATGTTGCAAAATGTGAGCGTTTGTAGAATGTCGTGTGAGCTTATGTATAAAAAATCCACACATGAAATAAATTTAATGTCACAAATAATGAGAAAAAAATTTACACAAAATTACAGCTGCAAACTTATAATCTAACATTTATTCACATTGTTATAGCAATTATTATATTCATCATCATATCATCAAATGTATGTTCATGTGTACAATTTGTCATGTTTTAATACATGATGACTCCATTACTCTTTGCACTTTTGAACAGCTGAGTCATGTTAGATTAAACAGTACAGATCGTATTGTATCCACAGTGCAACTCACTGTCTCTGCTGAAGGCCAAACTCAAACTCACATTCAGATACACACACACACACACTATCAAGGACAGATAAGAGTGGCGCCCAACCTTCCTCATAATATACACGTCTTCATCATCCTCAAATGTTTCCACTGTTGGGCATCTGACTCCCTCCTTCTCCTCACCTCAGGATGGAACTTTTCTGTTATCTGTATAAAAGCTGTGAAACTGTTAGTTAGTGGGTCTTGACTTTTTGCTCTTTTTTACTCCTTTTTTATTTAATTTTATAATAAATCTTTTTTATAAAATCATCAATGCTCCGACTGGACTCCATCATTCAACCAGAGCAATAAATAAAACTGCTTTATGCTCGTAGAAATGGCCCCTCCCCTCCCCGCTCCCCCATGTGTGTGATTGACCAATCAGAAGACAGGACTTGGAGACAGGAAGTGTAGTATTATTTGTGCCATGATATATAGTCATCTTCCCCCTCCCAGTGTTTCCTGATCCCAAATGGGCTCCTGACCCCCAGGTTGAGAACCATTCTGTTAAATGATACTGCAGAGCCTTCATGTAGTTCTGAATCTCCTGCAGCCAATCAGAGCCACTCATGGAGGGTTCGAAGCTACAGATGCTGCAGGGCGAGAAAACACACACACACACACACACACACACACACACACACACACACACACACACACACACACACACACACACACATGCCTGAATTCACACAGATTCTGTGTCACAAAGTCACATGTGTTGGAAAAAGTCACACAAACCACTTCTACTACACATTATTTGTGTAAACATTTATTCCTCTACAGATGTTTATTATGAAGATGAAGAGATCATCTGTAGTTTAAAGATGTGTAGCTCTGTGGGCCTGTACTACAAAGCTGGATACGTATATCCTGGATTTATCTCCGTTAGCGGGTTTCACCTAACCAAACATTATCTGTCAGAGAGCAGCTGCACTATGAACTGAGATATCAACTCACTCTCTTAACCCAGGTGATGTCAGCCTGGCTACGTGCACGCTCCTGTGACAGGGGTGGGAAAGGACCCCCACACTTTGTGTATAGCAGCACAACTGCTGTATGTTCCTGCGTCACCACAGTGTATAATGAAAGTGTAGAATGAATGAATGAATGATCTGATTGGTCCGTGGATACAGAAAGTGTCTGACACACACAGCCTCAATCAGCTGACTAGGCATTTTACAAAGATTATCATTCAAAAGTATTAATATTGTCTATTTTTAGTGAGTCACACATAAACCTTTTAGTTTCTGGGCAAATATAGAATAAATGTTCCAAGGCTTCATCAATGTCTATATAAACCACACAGTTGTTCTAACATTTTTAACCATTGATATAAAAAGTGTCAGCGTGTGAGAGTTGGTGTTACAGACCTTTACATGTTCCTTCCTAAAGGTGATGAATCCACAAAGATCCTTTTCTCATTTCAAATATGATGTTTCATACCAAAAGATATATTTGAGTTGATAAATTGTCCATAAATAAAGTCTATCAATAAATGTAACAGTCAGTCCTTTACTAAATAGTGCTCTTTAATCTGGCTATAGCTGTAGCTTGTTCTGCTCAACACTTCCTTCTTGCTTTGGTGAATCAGAACACGACACTTGTAAAGATATATAAGGAGGTTCCTGCAAGACATGCAAAAAGTAAATCCTAATAAATATCATTACTGCTATTGTTTCCTAGCTTCTCTATAATCACATGGACCAGATTATCAATCTGTATGATAATCTAGACTTTATGTCACAGATGAAACAGTAGATTGAAAATCTGAAAATCCCTTTGATGCTGTGACTTTTTTCTCTTGCAGTTCCATCTTAATGTCAACAACAGTTATGATGGTGTGTGGTCTTATCTTGGTCCTCAGTTATGAGAGAATTCCAACTCCCTCATCAAATATTCATGGTGTTTGTTGAGCGCTGATTGAACCCAGGCTTTTGATTGGTAGCCATGCTAGTTGTGCTACAGTTGTTATATCATGCTTTAACTCATTCAGTGCCAGCCAGTCTCAGATTTTCTACCCCCCTCAGTACCAGCCGTTTTTGAGCATTTTGACTGATTTTAAAGACCCACAGAATATTTTCTGCTATGACTATCTGAAATCTGACACCAGATTCTGAAATATTGAAGCCTCTACTTTCATGAAAAAAAAAGAATTTGTTTCTGGCTCATTTCATTCTTTTGTAATCAGTCGTTGAATAGAGCAAGTTTTACACAAATCTTCAGTTTCAGAGCAAAAAACTGAGAAAAAAGCCTTTTTCTAAAAAAAAACCCTGTCAGTGACTTTATAGCTATTTTTTTGCTTTAGTGACAACTCTAACATCTGAACATTGTTTCCTTATATAAAACATAAAAAAACACAGACCAGTCTTTATATGATAAAATTATTATTATTTATTTATCTGGGTCAGAGTTTAATGTATTTCTTACTGAATGTTGACGTTCCTCCAACTTTCTCTCCCGTCAGTCTGCACACACGTAACTTCCTCCCCGACATGCAGAGAGTCACTGCGTTCCCGGTTTTTTTATGGTTTTATCTCACCATCGCCACATTATCTATGAGTTCCACACATGCTCTGGTCCAGTGTGCACTACTGAGAACGTCAACTCTGTACGTAGCGCGATTTTCTGTCTCATAAACACCTTTCCTCCTCTCCCTCTGAGCTCTGCTGAGCATGGATGATCTCTCACCCAAAGGTGCTCTGCTACCTCCTATATGTCACCTATTATTTTTGCTATCTGGCTCACAGGCTGGGGGTATTTTGTACCCCTCCACACACCCCCCGTCCTCCCGATACACAGTGATGACCAGTTTGGCCCGGTTAGTTGATGGTTTTATCTCACCATCTCAACATAATCAATAATCCACTCAGGTCCACATGTTCTGTGTTAGTATGTCGAGCTGTGAGCTGCCGGATACGTCACAATATCACTCTTTAGCGCCATAATCTCACTCCTTCCTGCTTCTTCCTGCTTTGCTGTGTAGCATCAGTGGCTAATCTCTCATCTAAAGGTGCACTGCTACCATCTTCTGGACACAGTTGGTCACTACAACACCCCACAGCTGGTATTGATGAGGGACCTCCACCAGGGTGTTTTCTAGTAATCCCCATGAAAAAATGCAAATGACGAGATATCTCGTCAATGGCACTGAATGAGTTAATTGTCTACTGCCCACTTTTTAGGTGTTTGGAACTGTAAGCGTTTTAACTCGTAACCATAGTTTTACACATTTTCACAGCTTCAAAGACAAGTTAGCTCAGCTGGTCAGTGCGGTGGGCTAACAATGCCAAGGTCATGGGTTCAAGCCCCATACTGGCCAGATCTTAATAAAGGACCTGAAACATTCTGCTTTCATGTGCTGTAAATGTTAGTTTATGAGTCAGAAAGGACAAGGTATTATTACAGATGTCATTGATTATGTATCTGACAGGAGCTGTTTGTAAATGAAAATGTTACTATTTTATTGCTAACCATCTAGCCTTTAGAAACACAGCTTATTGGGTCTTCTTTCATCTGATCAACCAAATTCAAGGCTTCACAGCCAGCAGAGACACTCAATGAGGTGTGTGTATTGTTCTTTAACATAAAGTCTTATATTTGGTCCTGTTTGCTTTCTCACATGATTAAAAACCAAATCATGCTTCGCTTGAGGTGAACCTAGACCCACATTTTATAGAGGACCAGGGTTCACTTGTTTGTGTGACACAGAAATGTGTGATCACATTATGTGATTTATTTGTGTGTATTTCAATATGTAAATCTGTAATTGGGAGCAGTTTTGTTACTTTATGTAAAATCTCAGTTGGTGTGGTTTTAATTTGTGCCACAAGGAGGAGAAACCTCCAGATGAGACAACCTAGTGTGAGCGACAGCCCTCGTCTTCAGACTGGCAGAGACGAGGAAAGGAAACAGACGACCTGTTTACTTGTCTCATTATTTCCTGTTATTTACAGGATGAATCTAATCTCCACACGGGGCCTGTTACAGGTTCTTGGGGGCCCGTACGGGGATTGGCTCTTCATGTCTATCAGGAGCTGATCCCAAAAATTGATGATACCTGCAAAAAGAGCTGTTGGTGTGATGACTGCTGCTGGACAGTGAGCTAAGAGCAGACGAGTAGTCGAGAGGGAGCGACGATGAAGGACTGGAGAAGACATGGCAGACAGGGAAAGGAAGAGCCTGGTGTGGAACATCAGGAAGAGCCTGTTTTCGTTGTCATCAGAGAACCTTTTCCAGATTGCTGTTCACGTTGGCCCAGTTGCAGACAAAGACCCGTCAGAGACGCAGAGGGATGTTTTGAGTACATCCATGACTTCATGTACAGTAAGAATCTCTTAGAAGCCAAAGACATGGGTATGGGTGACTTATTGGCCTTGAAAGACGTGGTTGACTATGTTGTCCGGTCTTAAAGTGGTGTTAACACAAATTTTGAACAAAGGGAAGGCACAAAGCTCCAGCCCACAGCTACTACCTCCACCTGTTGAAGTATTTAACCCAGCCATAGTTGATGTAGCACTTGCTGACGCAGCCAGTGTAGACATTGCTGCCTTAAACCCACAGCTATTCACAAAAACAACTGATGATGCAGCATTGAGTCATGTCAATCTTTTACCAGATAATGTCCAGAGAATGATTTCTGATTATTAAGATTTGGGGAAAATGCCTCATAATCTTGTACACATTCATATTTCACACCTTCACACCACACAAGCCCTTCCAACACAAAATAGCATCTGACACTGTTTAACCCTCTAAAGCAGAGCAAGTAGTGTCTCTGAGGAATTTCCCCTACATTCATCATTACTAGTACAGTGCCTGTCGGAAGTATGCATTCATGTGGGAGCATAAGGGGTATAAGTGCGTATTTTTGTATCTTTGTTGTCTTTTTGTGCATTTTTTGTTTAATTATTGTTTTTGTTACTCATTTTTATATATTTTTTGTTTGATGTATTTTCTGTAATGTATGTTTTTGGAGTCATTATGTGTATTTTTGTATCTTTGTTGTCTTTTTGTGCATTTTTTGTATAATTATTGTTTTTTGTTGCCATTGCAGTGTGATTCTGGAATCTTTTTGTGTATTTTTGTGCATTTCTGTTGTTATTTTGTGTATTTTTGTATACATATTTAGTTTTGTGTATTTTGAGTCATTTTCATATGTTTGTTGTTGTTTGGTGTATTTTTCTTTTAATGTATGTATTTTGGAGTAATTTTGTGTGTTTTTGGAGCCTTTTTGTATATTTTTATGCATTTCTGTTGTCATTTTGTGTACTTTTTGTATAAATATTGTTTAGTTTTTAGTTTTATTTTACTCATTTATTACATTTTTATTATAACTACTGTGTGTGTGTGTGTGTGTGTGTGTGTGTGTGTGTGTGTGTGTGTGTGTGTGTGTCAGCCATCTCCTCCGTGCGTTATCTATCACACTCGCGCTTCTTGCACATAAACCATCGCAGGTTGTTAAGAGAGACATGGTAACTACGGTAACCAGTTAAGTCAACTATTCATCAGCATATATGTCTATGCTGTACAACCCCTCGTCTAACACAGACAGTTTGTCACACCAGTGCCACCACTGGATAGGTTTGTGTAGAGCCCTGATAATAATAAATATGTTGATATAATATTAATAGTGAAAGTAGTAATAGTAATAAAAGTAATGTTGTAATGATATTAATGGTAATAATTTCAATAACAAAAATAATATAATAATGCACTAAAAACAATAATAAACAATATTAAATAATTATAAGGTAATATAATGATAATAAAGCAATGCTAATAATACAATGACAACACCAGTAACTATAATAAAAATATATATTAATAATGAAAAAGAATATGATGGTAATTACAAGAATAGCAATAACTTTAATACAAAATCCAGTAACTATAATACAATAAAAACAATAACAACATAAAATAATAAAGTAATAGCAATAATAATAATACAATGAGAATACCAGTAACTATAAGATAAAACAATAATACAAAAAAAAAAAATAATATAAGAATAGCAATAACAATAATACGGTAGTAGTACGATTAGATAGAGATAATATAATACTGTGTGTGTGTGTGTGTGTCTACATCCATCTCCTCCATGCATTATCTTCACACACGCCCTAACCCTAACCCATGCTCTTGCTAAGAGACACACGGAAGTGCCGCGAAAAATAAACGTTTCGCAACTCTCTCTTAATGGCTCTGTGTGCTCCGGATCAGCCGTGTGTGTGCGTGCGTTTGTTTACATTGTAGCTGCTAGCATTTTTTCTTAGCACATAGAATAATATGATATAATATAATAAGAACACTCACCCTTGGGCAGAACAAACAATAATCAAAATAGAGCCGTGCTGTGGACCCACAAAAACGTTACATTCCTCTGTTTGAAGAAGCAGAATGTTTGCGATAAGGTTGGCTAATGACCGTCAGCACAGCCACCGCCCACAGTCATGAGATGAAGGAGGAAGTGAAGTCCGTGACCGGAGATTTAAAGGAAGTTTACCATGAAATATTAACTTTAATGACTTTTAGCGGTACAAAAACATTTTTAATATTGACCTTTTTTTTTTTTTTTAAACGCAAACAACCTGTGACACAGTGACGTCATGAACCCAGAACCGGAAGTAGCGCGCTCAATACCGCGCTCTTACCGAGGGAGCCGTAATTATAAAATTTATGTTTTGACCGTTTTGCTACATCAAATTACTCCAAATTAACAGATGCACACACTCGGGGTATTTGGAACGTGATGAATAGCAGTTGATTCACAGTTCATCTGTTTCGCCTTCAAAATAGATGCTGGAAGTCGTCTCTCAATAGATGGTGCACTAGCGCCCCCTCACACCCTGAGGTCAAAAGATGAATAGGTTTAATTTCAGGGCCGTCCAGAAGTGAAATAAAATTAAAATAAACATTTTGAAATGACCAAATTAATCCAAAACAACAGATACACACACTTGGGGTATTTGGAACCCGTCGAGTGAGTTTCAGGTATAACCTGCACCTCGTCAGGAAGATATTTGCTCCACACACATCCATCCACACACACACACACACAGACGTCCCTTGCTTTTTCGTTAGATGAATTTAAGATTCATGGAGGCCATATTGGGGATGACTCATCTCACATTAGTTACAACAGTGTGTGTAGACAGATTGAGGAGAGAGTTAAGGACAGTTTTACAGACTCTAAGTAGTGTGAGCTGTGCTGAGGATTATCAAACCTGGAAATTTCAAAGACATTTGTAAATAAGGAAGACATGACTGTGGTTGAGCTGAAGGGGTTCCTTCAATCACATTTGTGTGAGAGAAACAGCACAGAACTCTTTCAAGGGTTTATGTGTGCAAAACAAAATGACCATGAAACCCTGCAACAGTTCCTCTATCGGATTATTGGCCTAAAGCAACTAATCATTTTCGGTTCTAAACAGTCAGGTAATGGAATTCAGTACAGTCCAGACACAGTACAAGATGTATTCTTACACACAGTGTATCAGGGAATAGGACATAAACACAATGATATTCGCAGAGAGCTGAAATCCCAACTTTCAGACCAAACAGTTGTAGATTAAACAATTCTTAAGCACGTCATGAGAATAACTAGCAATGAGAATGAACGACAGCGTCGGCTAGGGTCCACACAATGCACAAAACATGCTACTGCTCCAGGATGGTGCTCTTTGCTGGGGGGCGGCTCTAGCTTTTTCGGTGGTTAGGGTCGGTATCGTCTGTCTGTCTGGGGCTCATTGCGCGGGCGGCATCAGGGAGGGGTGATCTGGGGTGCTCGGTTGGTGCGCCTGGGGGCCGGCGGGGCGACTTGCAGCATCCCCTTGGTGCTTTCGGCGACTATGGGCGTGGTTGCGGGTTGAGGTCAGTGGCGGGATGCGCTGGGTGCTCGGCTGCTTGGGGCTTCCTCGGATGTGTGTGTGAGGGGCGGTGGCTGCTTCTCGGCCTGGGATCTTGGAGGCGCCTGGGGGGCTGCTCGGCCATGGGGGGGTGGCCTGGGGCTCCATGGTCCCCGCTCTTTCTGCTGGCCTGGGGCAGTTCTGAGTTTGCAGTAGCGGTTTTTGCACATATACTGGGAGAAAAGAGAAAATGTACAATTTGGTCAGAGAATATTTTTTATACAACAATCAACACAAAACCGTCAAATCCACATTTAAAATGCATGAAGTTTTAATTTACATTATGACAAACCTCTGCTAAATAAAAGCAACCATGCCATCCTTTATGAATAGACACACAAATATAACAATAAATCAAAGTACAGATTTTTATATTTCCTGGTAAACTGTGAAACCATTATTATAAATATGCACTCGTTTACGACTGTTATTACAATCTAATGTTATCAAAATGAACCCTTGTGACTAAATTCAATGTCATGACAAGAGGCCATACGAGGCAAGCAGTTCCAACATTCTCAGGATAGACTCCAACGGGTCCGTTATGTACAAAAGCAAGTCGTCCGCATAAAGAGATAATTTGTGAATAGCTCCTCCTCAACTAATCCTCCTAACACCTTCATCTGAACGCAGTGCCACGGCCAAAGGCTCGATTGCAATATCGAAAAGCAAGGGGCTCAAGGGGCAGCCCTGGTGGGTACCTCTATATAGTGGGAAATAGTCTGAAACAATATTGTTAGTCTGAACTGAGGTGAGTGGCACTGAATATAAAATCTTAATCCATGATATGAATTTTGGCCTCAAACCAAACTTTCTCATGACCGATAACAAATATGGCCACTCCACACAATCAAAAGCCTTTTCGGCATCGAGAGAGACAATCACTTCAGGCTGATCTGTGGAGTGGTCAGAATACAAAACGTTGAATAAGCGTCGAGTGTTAAAATAGGACTGTTGATTTGCAACAAAGCCAGTTTGATCTTCATGGATGATTGTGGGAGCGATACCTTCAAGGCAGAGTGCAAAAATGTTTGTAAGAATTTTATAGTCCACATTTAGTAGACTGATTGGCCGATAAGATTCACTTTTTTTTTTAGTAACAGAGATTGTGGCTTGGGACAAGGTTTGTGGCAACTTATTATTTGTATGTATTTCTAAAAACATATCACAAAGTAGGGGTGCCAACTTATTTGCAAATGCCTTGAAAAAATCCCACGAAAACCCATCTGGACCTGGCGCTTTGCCGCTCTGCAGAGACCCAATCGCCTTTAAAATTTCAGCTATGCATATACAGTAGGTCCCTCAAGTGACTCCCGTTGATTTGTCACAATTGTAGGAATATCTAATCTACCTAGAAATAAATCTATATCATTTGTTGTACATGCAGTCTGGTGTAGAGCTTTTGGTAAAATGTCTTAAAAACTGTATTAATCTCTTTAGGGTCAGTTTATTTGGTGGACAATTACTGGACTTTCTAGTCAGATTTTTTTTTTTCCTTCTGGCTAGCAGTGCTCGTGTTTGCCCGGGTAACAGCATGTTTTCGACGCGGAAGCCCGAGACTGTGGACTGTGACATGGATGAGGATTATTCCAAACCTGTTGCTTCATGGGCTGCTGACGTGAGTGGTGTTAAAGTGGAGCTCCCGCCGCCATTTCGTGGGGACGGCCAGAAGCCATTTAGCACGTGGATTAAACAGTTTGAAGCTGCTGTGCGCGCCCAGACCGGACATGCAGGGTGCTGAGTTTTTCATGCTAATTTGGTGAATCTTCTGCCGACTAGACTGGATGGAGCAGCTTTTCTTTTGTGGGATAACTTTCCCCCGGATGTACAGTGTGACTTTGAACGGATGAAAGAGAAATTAAAGGAGACAGAAGCAGTTCCTGTTATACTTTCAGACGTGTGTATCTGCAAGACCTCGCCAGGTGGATGAAAGTTTGGAGGTTTATGCTGCTGACATCTCCAGACTTGTGGCAGAGGCTTTTCCAAACTATGACAAAGCTGCACTGGATGGTGAGAAATTCAGACGTTTTCTTGCTGGACTTGATCCTGCTCTTCAAGCTAAATGCCATGAGCAGGGAGCGACTGACATGGAGGAGGCACTGATAATAGCAAGTCGTTGTGAGCGGGCCAGGCTGTCCCTGAAAGCGATCGTAACTGCTGCACCTTTTTCTCCACCTCATGTTGCTGTGGTGTCCTCTCTCGATGGTGTTGTGGGCGCCAACGCTGATGCTGCAGAGAAGCTCTTCAATGCTGTGGAATGACTCACATCCAGGATGGACAGCTTACAGATGGAGATGAGAAGCCTGAAGGCACAGCAATGTGAGGATGAGCATGGTGGTCGTGGTCCATCCTCCCTGGGCGACCCTCGAGCAAGCCGGGACTGGGGGCCTGTCTGTCACTGTGACTGTGGCAGAGTTGGTTGCAGGTCTGTCGACAGAGATTTCCAGAGGGATGATCAGCTGAGGGGCTGTTCTCCACAACGCGGATATTGGAGTGGATACAGGACCAGCGATTGGTCGGCTCAGGAGCGGATGCACCGGGACGCCACTGCGGGCTTCTCGCCACGACGGACGGAGGATCGAAGCTCTGGAGTACCCCTTCCTTCCGAGACACGACAGCCGAGACGGGAGGTGAGGTTCTCGTCTCCTTCTCGGCGCACTCCATCTCTTTCCCCACGCTGGCCGGAGAGGGGAAACTTCCAGTAGCTGGCATTGAGACCCGGATACCAGCTTCAATCAGAGGTCGTGAAACATTTATGTTGCAAGTTGGGCGTGAAGAAGACACACACCACGCCTTACCATCCGAAGTCTGATGGGATGGTGGAGAGGTTCAATAGGACCCTTATTGATCAGCTTGCTAAGACTCTCCTGTCGTGTGAGGGGGAGTGGGACTGTTTCCTGTCGGAGGTGGCTTTTGCCTATAACACCAGTGTGCACTCGAGTACTGGGTTCACACCTTATTTTCTCACACATGGCAGGGAGGCCCGTACTCCAGCGGATGTGTTGCTTGGTTCTTCTGGCCGGCTCTATGTGGGGCCTGTGTCTCTGGAGGGTTTTGTAGAGTCCCTCCTTTGGCGCTTGGAGACAGCATTTGGTCTAACACGGGACAATAACTTTGGAGCAAGCTTAAAACAGAAAGCTTTGTATGACAGCAGGATGAGGCACGAACCCTATGAGGTGGGGGACCTGGTATGGCTCAACGACCCCACGGAGAGCCGTCGTAAACTGGCTCCTCATTGGAAGGGTCCTTACTTGGTACAGGCTCGTTTGGACACAGATGACATGGTTGGGGTCACGTATCGGATAAGCATGGGACCAGTTAATGCTTCGCCTGGTTCACCTGTGCCTGGCCTGGTCCTGGGTGCGGTCTCCCGGGCTGGGAGGCATTCGAGGGTTCCTGCTCGTTTCCGGGACTATGTCTTGGAATAGTTTATGTTTTATTTTATTTTCATGTGTTTTTTTTTTCAGGCCAGTTTTGTGTCATGTTCATGGTGCCTTGTTTTCTGCCTGGCCTTAGGATGTTTGTGTTTTGGTTGTGTACCCACTACTGTTATTTGAAATGGGGACATTTCTTTTCCTGAGGGGGGACGCATGTGAGTGCTGCAATTGGTGCTGTGGTGTTATGATGCGCCTTGTATGTGAGTGACGTCATCGGTGTGCGTCCGGTGGTTTCCGGCAGTGTTGTAAATGGAAATAAACGGAGGCGTCCGTCCTGGCGCTCCAAGAGCATAAGTCGTGTGTTCTTGTCTACCACAGCAAGTTAAAGCCCCTATAACTCGGACGTTACATAAGTATAGCGACACCTCTGGTCTTGGAATCAAAGCCTGAATGTTACACTGTGAAAACCAGTTACACAACAGTTTATTACACTGTGTGGGGTTAGGGTGTGTCTCCTGTAAAAAGACAATGTCCTCTTTAAAGGTCTGAAGATGAGCAAAAATCCTTTTACGTTTGATCAGATTATTAAGTCCCTTCACATTCCATGTAATACATGTTGTAGAACAGGGCCCACTTGTTTGTATTGATTAGAGGAGGTTTCCATGTTCACACTGAGTATGGGCAATCATGGTGGGTGTGGAGCAACATCTGTATGGAGCAAGTGAGTGTAGCCAAGTAAACAAAGAAAGAAAAAACACACATACACACACACACACACACACACACACACACACACAAAGTAAGAAATACAACCCCCCACAGGCCTCCTGTGGCCTCCAGCCAGAGCAGGATTACTATTACAACAACACATCATCAGTAGGGTAAAACTAACCTGTATCACGACGGTCTAAACCCAGCTTGTAAGCATATGGTTATAAATGTATTGCTTGTATCATTATCACAACTAGTACAGTTCCTGTTGGAATTATGTATTCATATAGTGGGAGGAGCTTAAGTAGAGTTGTCAAATATGTCCAAATGAGTATGTGTTGAGATGCATTCCCAGTTTGTTTTCAATGAAGTGACATCATGTGACGTATGTCAATCATGTGATTGATAAATGGCCTGCACCTGTGTGAATAAAAAGAAGTGCGTGTGCCACGAGGCGTGTGGTGATCACTAGAGAAAAACTAAGTGTCTTGCTGTGTATTTTAGTCACGATCTCGCTACGACAGAGAACCTGCTAACAGGTTATGGGCCCAGATCATTTTAAACACAGATTGACGGCATAAGTCGCACCTGAGTTTGTCCACCGCAGCGCTCACAATGAGCAGGAAGGACAAAGACACGGCCCCGAGCCGCTGGGGAAGGCTTGTTTTTGATGGAGATTAGAAGAGGTACGAGTTGTGGGAGACAAAGTTTTTGGGCCCCCTCCGTCTCCATGAGCTTAAAGAGACCACCCTAGAAGAGCCCGCTCCAGACGATAGGGAGGATGAAGAGAAAAATGCTGATGCCTATGCAGAGCTCATTCAGTTTTTGGATGACAAAAACCTGTCGCAGGTGATGCGCGACGCGGCAGATGACGGACGAGCAGCGCTAAAGATCTTTTGAGAGTTCTACTCTGGAAAAGGCAAACCCGGAGTCATCAACTTATACACAGAACTGACCTCATTACAAAAGTCACCCATGGAGAACGTCACTGAATACGTTATCAGAGCTGAGAACGCAATCACTGCATTGAGAAGTGAGGACGAGGCGCTGAGTGACGCACTTTTAATAGCAATGATTTTGAAAGGGTTCCCTGAATCATTTAAGACATTTGCTATTCATGTGGGGAAAGTTGGACTCAAGGTGTGAGAGGGGGGGTCTTAGTTGGATGTGATAAGAATAGCCCCGCCTAGACTTGTGGAGTTTATAAAGTCAAGTGCAGATGTGCTGGATGCAGATGAGGATGAGTTTGTGGTAAACAGACAGACTGTAAAAACCTGTTAACACACAAATATCTGAAGAACAAAGAATCACAGAGTAATAATCATGTAATGGTACCGAGAGGGTTCTAGATATAATACATTGATTAAATTGGTCAAACCAATAAAATATTAAAACCCAATGCAGTGAGAGCAACTGGCCCAATAAAGAGAAGACAGTGGATGCACGTTAACCATTTAATATTTGCAAAACCTAAAAGGCTAGCACAACACTATTAAAACAAACATAGAATACTAATCTAAAATATTGTCCAGTGAGGGCGGTATAGACCAGTCCGGGCGCCGTGCGTAAATACCGCAGCTCATCCACTTTCAGGGACCTCCCAGGCAAGGCAGGGGAAACCCCTGCTTCTACTGGAGATTCGCGTCAAGGCACGATCTCCGTCTCACTCCGCTTGCACTTCGGGGCCGCTCTGGTAGACTACCGCAGCACCTGGGTCTCGATCCTCCCTGTCACAAAATGACACAGCCAGCACACAGCGCCACGTCCCCACGAACCCACAGCCGACACGCCCCTAGGGCGTCTGTATACTTACAGGCAAGGCAGGGTCTCCCCTGCCTCTACTGTAGTTTCGCGTCGGTAGCTCGCGGGGTCTGCTGTGTACTCCAGGGCTTCCAATCAGGTGTGCGTCCGCTCTCTCCCTCGGCAGGGCTCGTCTGTCGTCTGCGTTTTCGTTCTCCGTTGTCTTCCGTGCCCTCCTCTTTATAGTCCGGTCTGATGCGTCGCAGGTGTGTTTGATTGCAGGGGGCCATTGATTAGCCAGAAGTGACAGTTGCTGGGGTTGCTAGGGGCAACAGGCTAAAAGAGGTGATGTCCAAAATATGCAACCAAAAAAACCCACAATAAAAGCACACAACATCCAATCAAAAAGCCACACTACAATAAACCCAAACAAAAATAAATTCCCCTACTTGTGCCCCATCACAATCAGATACAAATGATGAATAAACAACCAGAAAAATCACCAAAAGAGGACGAAGACAAATCTGATCAGAGACGCTATCTGACTAGAGAGAGGAGGAGACATGGTTATTTAGATGATTATGTAGTTTTGAGGATGAAACCAATATTGATTATTGTTACAGACTTTTATGTAACTTACCTCAAACATACAAAGAGGCTATAACCTCACCAGATGTAAACCAGTGGGTTAGTGCTATGGATGAAGAGATCCAATCTTTAAAGGACAATGAGACCCTGACCACACTACCACTGGGTAAAGTGGGGGGTAAATGGGTCTCAAAAAGAACCCAGATGGATCAAACAAATATAAGGCTTGATACGTGGCTGAGGGATATAGTCAGAAGAAAGGTGTGAACTATGACCAGTATCAGACTACTGGTACTAAAGGCAGCTCAGGAGAATCTCATAGTACATCAGATGGATGTGAAAACTGTCTATTTACATGATTTACATTGAACGACCTCAAGGCTATAAAGTGAAATCTACGGTGTGTAAACCATATGTTGACCAGCTGACCACTGTGTTTATAGCAGAATGAAATCATTCACATCATTTTATTATTACCACCAGTAATAAGAATGTACTTAAATGTGTGAAAGAAATGCTCCAGTCCAAATTTAGTATGAAAGATTTAAAACATTTATTAGAGATTGATTTTGAGCAGATTAATGAATATATCACAATGTCCCAATCAGATATATTCATAAAATATTGTAAAGGTTTGACATGGTAAACTGTAAAGCTAGATCTACGCCTTGTGAGCAGAAACTAGATGATAATGATGATAATGATGATAATACAGAGAGGCAGTCAGCAGATGAGTCTATCTAACCTCCTGTACTAGGCCAGATTAGAGTTTTGTGATCAGTAAACTACATCTGAACAGTGGACTACAGTAAAGCATACTTTGCGATACTTGAAGGGTACAGTTAGCAAAAAGCTCTGTTTCAGAAGGTCTATTGATAATGATGTCATTTATGCTTACAGTGATGCCAACCGGGCACCACTGTACCACATGGTACTGCATTAGCCTAAACAAAGATGGACCACTAGTGTTATGGAAAAGTAAGAGACAGTCTACTGTAGCACTGTCCACCTGTGAGTATATGGCTTTAGCCACGACCGTGTGCGTATCTACAGCAGCTCTGTTTTGATGGCCACAAATACTCATGTAGTCTATACGACAGAGGACCTGCTAACAGTGTGTGTTTGAAGGTTGGATGTACAAAGAGATGTACATACTCTGTGGTGTTATAAAGGGTTTATTTGTGGGTGTAAAATAAAATAGTGTGTGTGATTTATATGCTTATCAGGGGTGGGCAACTCCAGTCCTCGAGGGCCGGATTCCTATGACTTGTGGATGTGTCCTTGTTCCAACACACCTGAATTAAATGAATGACTCGTTATCGTTGCTTCTGCAGAGCTTGATGACAACACATTGGTTTCAACCAATCGGGGTATTTAGAAAGCGTAGACAAAGTTTCAGGTCAAACACACACACACACACACACACTACAAATCCAGACGATTTCTGATGCTGTACGTTTTAGACAAGTCTTTTTATATTGTTTATTTTGTGGGCGGAGTTACTGTAGCTATGAAAGCGTGGTTTAAGACACGATTGAGGTACCAAATGTGTCCGTGGTCCAGCACATGCACGAAATGCGTCTCCTGCGTGACAGAGATATGTGACAACGGAAGTCCAAAATGTTTGACCGTCACGTGATTCATGTAAAACTATATTTGTTCCCAGAATTAAGTGGTGGTCCATTTAAATCCATTGATTCCTAGTGACATAACTGGGATTTTTGGTAATTTGTCATCAATAACTGCATTGATTGACAATATTTATACAGTACATCATCATGTGTATATGTATAAACAATATGTTTATGTTCTTTAAATATTTTTTTCCTAACGTAAATTTGTATTAATTAGTGTAAACACTTTACCTGCTTTTTAGACATAGTTAAGTCAACATTAATTTGGTTAAAAAATGTGTTAATATGTATTATATACAGGATGTATTGCTTTGAATTTTCTTTCATTTTCTTTTAAAAAGGGGGTTATTAAAAACCCCACATCCAGACAGGACACGTTGAAAACATATTTATTATGATCATACATATGTTAAAATAGACATTAGATTTTTTTACTATGCACTTATGTAAATGTTTTCATTGTGTCCTGTCTGAATGTGATGTTTTTTATTGACTCCTTTTTTTATTTTTTCAGAATTTTTATTTTTTAAGAAAACTTCAAAGCAATACATACTTTATACAATAATTAATACACTAATTATTAATACAAATTTACGTTAGGAAAAAAATATTTAAGGAACATAAAAATATTGTATATACACATGACGGTGTACTGTATAAATATTGTCAATCAATGTAGTTATTGATGACAAATTACCAAAAATCCCAGTTATGTCACTAGGAATCAATGCATTTAAATGGTCCGCCACTAACTTCCGGGAACAAATTCAGTCTTATATGAATCACGTGACGGTCAGACTTCCGCTCTATAGACAGTGGGCGGTGTCACCATGAAATGCGTCCGTGCGGAGATGTTGGAGGACACAGAGAAGTCCTGCTGAGCAGTGAAGGTGAGAACATTACAATCATTGTTTTTAGAACTTTATGTGACATTTGAGTTTAATACACGATGTCTGAAGCCTTTTTTAAGTGAAAGAGCCGCAAATATCTACATTTCATTGATAAACTGAGGCTGTAGAAAGCTAAGCTAATGCTGTTAGCACGTTAGCTGTAACCACAGAGCATTGGTTCACCTCTATGTGACAATCACAACATTATATTAAATACATACAAACAAACTTTGGTCCAAATTGCTGAGATTTTTAATTGACTGGCGAACTTTTCTTTAACTTGCATTAATATTAATATATTGGTCTGTTGTTTATTTAAATTAGTCTAAAAAATGGGATCATTTTTAAAATGATGGGAGGCCATGTTCCAGCTTTGATATTTTTATAGATTAAAATACAAAGTAGTTTCTGTCAACGGAAATAAATTAAAAATGCAGCGTTTGTTTTTCAGAGAGAAGTTTGTAATTAGTACGTTAGATGTTAGAAAGAAGAATAAATTATGGGTTTATTTAACTCTGAACAACCTGTAAATATTACACTAAACGAAACCTTAAAAACATCAAAGTTTAATGTTAACTTAAAGCTAGGGTAGGTAATTTTATCCAGATACACTTTTTAAGATTTTGGTTGAAATTTTCTTCATGTCCTGACAGAAATTAAGATCATATGTTCTCTGAAAAAGGAACGAAGAACATCCATCATCTGTAGCAGCTGTAAATCTGTAATAACTTTGACCAATGGAAAAAAATGAACCTTTTTTTTTTTTTTTTTAAACCAATCACGTCTCCCTGCTTGTTCTCAATTTCTCACATGCACAAGCTCACACTGAAAGCGTGTCACCGCTGACAGAGTTTTTGGTCACGTTTTTTAACATATAATGATAAAGTTTATTGTTTACTTACTGCTGAATGAGACAAAGATTCTACACAATACAAGCGATGAGCTGAGCTCCTCTTATGCAGCAGCTGTGAGCATGCAAGTGAGTGAGACAGAGCACAGAGGGGAGGGCGGTAAAGGCGGAGCCATCGGGGAGGCTACATTCAAAGTCATGCTAGCTTTTAAAAATCGCTATCAACCAATGGGACTGAGCAGAAATGGACAAAATCGGCATGGAACGCCGTCACTGTGGGACAAAGAACGTTTTTTTTTTTATAGGGAAATGTTTCCGGGGGCCGCTTATTAGGTGCCCCCCCCCCCCCCCCCCCCCCCCCCCCCTCCTATCCTGGCTGCATTGAAACCATCACAAACACCGTCTAAAAAGCAATGCAAATCATCACTAACCCTAACTACAGAGTCACCAGTCCTTTAGTTCTTTTTATTCATGTCTATAGCTACACATTCACAGTCAGCTAGCTACCTCAAGTACAACCGTTTCACTGGGAACTTCCGGTTTACAAAATAAAAGTACGTTGAAGCAAAGTTATTTGAACAAATTCTAACAACATCTCATCAGAACTACAGAAGGTGATCAAAACTTAATCAATAAACCTGATCAGATTCAGTAAATCATTGATCCCTGAGATGAAATCAGGTGATATTAATGCTGTTCTCATACATCTTTATATGACATATAAATAATTAAAAAGGAGCAATCAGAATAATCCATGTCACTACAACTAATATCTACCTTTTAATTGTATCTTACTTTATTTTTGACATACATTTGTTTATTATTTGTTTTTTATTTATTTATTGATATTTATTTTGTTTCCTCACATGAGTTAAAAACCAATATTTTCTTTAAAAAATGATGAATATTTCTTTAAAAAACAGAATTTAAGAAATTAAAGTGGATACAATGGAATTTGGGAAAAAATAAAATGGAATTTGGAAAAAAATAAAACAGATTTTATTGGGCCCTACACTACTGTGGGCATCAGGGTCTGCTCACTCCTGGGCCTCGAACCTATTTTTATTTTATGCTGTTTTTTTATTTATTTTTTTTTTTTTATCATTTAGGGGTCTATGGTGTCTGTTTATTTGAGTTGGGTATGTGTATATGAGTTATTTAATGTGTATTAAGTTAATTTTTAAAATATAATTATTCTTATTTGTTAATTATTCAGATTTGTGCATTTGGGTCAAACTATCTTTTTTAGTGTTAATCTTACTGTCTGTTATCATATCTGTTTTGTCTCTTTGCTTACGTACATGGTTGTGTTGTTTTTAGATTTAATCAACCAATGGGACTGAGCTAACATGCTAGGCGCTAATCAACCAATGAGACTGAGCTAACATGCTAGGCGCTAATCAACCAATGAGACTGAGCTAACATGCTAGGCACTAATCAACCAATGGGACTGAGCTAACATGCTAGTCGCTAATCAACCAATGGGACTGAGCTAACATGCTAGGCGCTAATCAACCAATGGGACTGAGCTAACATGCTAGGTGCTAATAAACCAATGGGACTGAGCTAACATGCTCGGTGCTAATCAACCAATGGGACTGAGCTAACATGCTCGGCGCTAATCAACCAATGGGACTTAGCTAGCATGCTAGGCGCTAATCAACCAATGAGACTGAGCTAACATGCTAGGCGCTAATCAACCAATGGGACTGAGCTAACATGCTAGGCGCTAATCAACCAATGGGACTGAGCTAACATGCTAGGTGCTAATTGACCAATGAGACTGAGCTAACATGCTAGACGCTAATCAACCAATGAGACTGAGCTAACTGCTAGGCGCTAATCAACCAATGAGACTGAGCTAACATGCTAGACGCTAATCAACCAATGAGACTGAGCTAACTGCTAGGCGCTAATCAACCAATGGGACTGAGCTAACATGCTAGACACTAATCAACCAATGAGACTGAGCTAACTGCTAGGCGCTAATCAACCAATGAGACTGAGCTAACTGCTAGGCGCTAATCAACCAATGAGACTGAGCTAACATGCTAGACGCTAATCAACCAATGAGACTGAGCTAACTGCTAGGCGCTAATCAACCAATGAGACTGAGCTAACTGCTAGGCGCTAATCAACCAATGAGACTGAGCTAACTGCTAGGCGCTAATCAACCAATGAGACTGAGCTAACTGCTAGGCGCTAATCAACCAATGGGACTGAGCTAACATGCTAGGTGCTAATTGACCAATGAGACTGAGCTAACATGCTAGACGCTAATCAACCAATGAGACTGAGCTAACTGCTAGGCGCTAATCAACCAATGAGACTGAGCTAACATGCTAGACGCTAATCAACCAATGAGACTGAGCTAACTGCTAGGCGCTAATCAACCAATGGGACTGAGCTAACATGCTAGACACTAATCAACCAATGAGACTGAGCTAACTGCTAGGCGCTAATCAACCAATGAGACTGAGCTAACTGCTAGGCGCTAATCAACCAATGAGACTGAGCTAACATGCTAGACGCTAATCAACCAATGAGACTGAGCTAACTGCTAGGCGCTAATCAACCAATGAGACTGAGCTAACTGCTAGGCGCTAATCAACCAATGAGACTGAGCTAACTGCTAGGCGCTAATCAACCAATGGGACTGAGCTAACATGCTAGACAGGTTAGTTTTACCCTACTAACAGCACATCATCAGTAGGATAAAACTAACTACTTGTTGGGTTCTTTCTTTCCTACTATGGACTTTATGTTTTAAGTGCTCTGAGATGACTTTGCGTTATATAAATAAAGTTGAGTTGAGTAGGCGCTGGTCAACCACAGGGAGACACTTATGGCACGATCACACCAAATGCGTCAATAGTGTCAGGTGTACATACACAATATATGGAGGACGCGCTGCTAGGAAAGGTTGGAGGTCCCGCTGCCCGTCCCGCACCTCCCTGTGGTGTGTTTTGAAACTTTATGCGCGTTGGATGCTGCATGTTTTGAGATTTCAAGCTTTTGACGAGCCTCTTCCCAATTTGTTTGATTCAATGAGCACAATCGTAAACTAGGGGCGTCAGGCGAGATCTTGACGTACGAAAAGCGTCCGGTGTGAACGCAGCATTATGGTTCAGTGTCTTGAAATGTAATTAAAAATATTGTGTTTCACACGTTGGGACGGATGAATAGTGACGTTAGCTTAATGCTAACATTTATTTCACGTTTCTTTTTTCGTAGATTGTTGTCACACATTTTCCCAAACATGAAGCCTTTGTGTGTTTATATAACTTAGATAACATAATACTGAATAAATGTCCTGAATAATAGTTTAATTTGTTAATTTAACCTGTCAGCAGTGTTGTGCTAGTTACTGAAAAAAAGTAACTAGTTACCGTTACTAGTTACTTCATTAACAAAGTAACTCAGTTACTATTTTGATTACTTACACCAAAAAATAATGCGTTACTGGAAAAATTAACTTTTGAGTTACTTAGAATTAAAGAATGTAGTATTTATTTTGGGTCATTTGTGTCCATACAGCTTCATATTAGTGCTGTAATAATAAAATAATCCACTGTTGATCATCTGCTATAAAACAACCATAAATGATGTTCATATAAAGCACAAAACAGCTGCTCCAAAATTAAAACAGTAAATTTTCAGCCTTAACACAGTAATGTAAAGTAAGCTGTGCATATTCCAGGTGTACATTCTGCTGTTGAAAATGCTGATAAAATAAATGTTGAAAAACTAATTCACAGCATTTTTCTCAGCTACACAATGCTAAACATATCAGGCTAATGAGCTGCTGTTAGCAGTAACTCATCAGTAATGACAGGCTTCTTATTTACAACAACATACTGTGCAATAGTTTGGCTGACCTGTCCCTGGATAACAGTCACAGTCCGTTAAAATCCAGCCGTATCGTTAGCTTAGCTTAACTGATGCATCTTTTGGAGTCAAAAATAATGAGCGTATTTCCACTCTGAGAAGCTCGTCCTGCTTGCCGCGCGTGATGTAAACAGAAACACGCTGACAATGCTTCTTCTTCTACTGTTTTATCGTGGTTGGCACGGCGTCCCGCAAAAATATGTAGCGCCACTGTAAACAGGAAGTACACTGCAGCTAGCAAAGTAACGGACAAACGCACCATATAGTAACGGTAACGGCGTTATTTCTTTAGAAAAATATTGCGTTACAGTACTAGTTACTGTCAAAAGTGACTTTGGGGCGGTAACCGCCCAACACTGCCTGTCATATTATAACAACTTCATCACATCAACAAACACTATATTATTTATATTATATGATATACTATTATGATTGTTTATATTATATGATATACTGTTATAATTATTTATATTATATTATATTTTATAATTATTATTAATATTATATCTATTCATGGTGAAGGCAGATTTCAAACAAGTGTCAAAAATTCACTCAAGATAAAAATCCACAAATTCCATCCAGACATGATGTTTGTGATTAATTATCAGATCCATAAGTTTATAGACGTGATGTTTTTGTCTTGACTTTTGAAAAGGCAACATTGTAGCTGTCCTCTGATTTAGACCCACAACAGTTGCTCTGTATTAATGACATCCACGCTGAGACGGTTATGTATTAATAAACATATTTAATAAAGAGTAAAGGATAAATATCATGACCCTCTACGCAGGAGACGTGACGCCCTGAACCCTGAAAGAGTAAAGCAATATATTTGATTGGAAGGGGAGGAGTAAGGGGAGGCGTAAGGGGAGGCGTAAGGGGAGGGTGTGACATGAGGAAGTAAAATGACTGCTCTCCAGAGCTCTGATTATCAGTTTTAGTTTTGTTATCAAAGCTGTTTCTGCTGGTACTGATGAATACAGCACAACCTGTGTCTGTACTGTACGTAATCTAATGTAACATGACTCAGCAAAGGAGCAACATTTCTATTCAAAAGTACAACAAATAAATAATGCAGTCATCGTGTATAATCACATTTGATGATATGATGATTAATATAATAATTGCCGTAACACTTTGGTATCATGAGAAAGAAATTCAAAATACTGTAAATATATATATATATATATATATATATATATTCCAAACATCTACAATGACTCCAACATCTTGTCATTTTTTAATGAATTTTACAAATATATTTAGCAGCAGTTAGTAAGTCTGTATCCAGTCAAACATGTTGATCTACTGTTCGATCAGTTATTGATCAATCAATAATGTGTTGATAAGTTTGGTAGGATATAAAACATTTATTAAATTTTACACTTTTTAATAAAACACAGTGATGAACTTCTAATTTACTGAGTGTATAAATATATTAAAGTTGTATTTATAATGACGTTATAAATGTGTAGAACATTTGGTAGATTTAAAGAGTGTTTGTGCAGCGCCACCTATAGGACGATTGGAATGTTTGTGATTGTTTACACATGAAATAATCATTTAATAATAATCAATAAGTTAATGAGAGCTGATACTGGACTCTGATTGGCTGGTTCAGTAGAACCATGACATGTGACCTGTGATTGTTTAGAACTGCTGAGTCATGGGAATACAGACGATCTGGAACAACTACAAGGTGTTGATAGTGATGGGAACCAGTATTGGACTCATCCACTGGGGCTGGTTCCACCTCAAGTCTAACCCACTACTGCACCAACACAGGGCCAGAGAAGAACCACCACCAGAACCTGGGATCATCTCATACGTCTCACCTCCTGACACCACCAAGTGACCTGGAGCAGGTAAATAATATATATAAACCACTAGGGAGGGAGGAGGAGGAACTCAACCAATGATTAGATTTTAATCCCCAAAATAAACTGATGTAATATTGTATTAAACTTCTTTCAGTTTGAAAACATACAGATCATAATTTTTGTTGTTGTCAAAAACAGATTCTTATTTTATTTAAATTGTGAAGAATTTTTTAAACTAATATATTTTTTTCTGATAACCTTAACTTTGAAGTAAAATAAACTGAAGTATTCTTTATTTATCACCAAGATAAGTTAAACAAAAATAATACATATTTTTTTAAAAACATAAAGTATGAGACATGAGTTTGCTCATGTTCCTGGATTAAAATGTATTTTTCTGAAGGTTTAATGTTTAATGTCGACTGTTTGGGTTCAGGTTCTGATGTTGTGGTAAATCTGGTAAATGTGTTTGGATTAGTGTGATATCTATCTACCTATAAAAGCAAGGTGTGTGTGTGTGTGTGTAGCAAATATCTCCCCGACGCGGTGTCATGCACATGTCCCATAGAATTAAACCAATTAAACCCACATTTTGCACCCGCAAATATACCCCTTGTGCTCCCACATGAATACATACTTCCGACTAGGGATGTAACGATTAATCGTAAGGCAGTTAAAAATCTATTCATAGGTATCACGGTTGATATTGATTTTCTGAAAATTGAATCGCAGTACTTTTTTTATCCACAAGTGTAGGCGTGGGGCGGAGTCTGCTAATACTTTCTTTCTGGCTGCCTTCTACTCTTAAACATGTTAATAAATGATTCATTACCCCTTTAGCACCGAAAGAATATCTGTAATATTACTTGAATATCTATAAAAGTCACGTTTTTCTATTAGCTCTGTCTGCTAGCATAGCTTCTCTTCTTCACTGCAAGATATCTGCATGCCAACCGACCACTGTGTTACCAGCGCCCTCTGCTGGTCTAAACAAATATGACGTAAATCAGTGTAATCATGGTTTTTTTTTTTTTTTTTTTTTTTAAAGTCCAATTGTTAAGGCACAAAATACATTTTCAGTTACACTTTTAAAAAGAAAAATAACTATTATGCAGTTTTGCATTGTTTATTATAGAACCAGAATTTAAATTGATAGGCTTCATTTTCATTTGTATTATTCCTTTATTTATTTCATTCAAGATTTATTTTTAGTTAAATTGCATTGTTTTGAAAAGTTTATCAAGGAATTCTTTTGACAATGAAAAATAAAAGGAAAATAATACAGTATTTTCTAGTTTTTTTTTCCCAAAAAAAAAATTTGTCTACAGTCCCATTTTGTAAAAAAAATCATGACAGAATCGTATCGTGAACCCAGTTCCGTGAATCGAATCGTATCGGGAGTTGAGTGGATCGTTACATCCCTACTTCCGACGGGCACTGTACTAGTCTGACTAAAAAGCAAGGGACGTCTGTGTGTGTGTGTGCGGATGTGTGTTTATTTATTTATTTCTTTATTTAAGTAGGGACAACACATATTAATGAACATTCAAAAAAAAATGTAAATATGCCAGATTGTAGCCAACGGCTAATTTCCATCTGTTGTCCTTAGACAGGCTGATGTAATAAAATGTTACACTTAACAATAAGACATGGCAAGACACAAAACAATATATAAAAAGATTACATACAGGACAAAAAACATAGGGATCATAGAATACAGTAACATCTCATGTAAATGGAACACTGGGATCAGAACAACTACACTCAAGAGAAAAGACAGGATGCTGTGGGGCCAAGAAATGTACAGAAGAAAGAAAAGCAGTTCATGTCCACATAGTCAGGGTTGGTCAATCACAGGAGTGCAACAATACATTTACATTATCATAATAATTTATTTAAAGTGCCACTGTGCATTGCAAATAGCCCTGAATTGCCTTTTAATAAAAGAAATTAAAAAAAAAAAATAATAACAATAATGAAAGTATATATATATATTTAAAGTGCTGTAGTTCATTGCACACAGCCCTAAGGTGCTTAAGGTGTGGAGCAAATATCTCCCTGACGAGGTGCCAGTTGGACCTGAAACTCGGTCGACGGGTTCCAAATACCCCGAGTGTGTGTATCTGTTATTTTGGATTAATTTGGTCATTTCAAAATGTTTATTTTATTTTTATTTCACTTCTGGACGGCCCCGAAATGAAACCTATTCAACTTTTGACCTCAGGGTGTGAGGGGGCGCTAGCGCACCATCTATTGAGAGATGACTTCCGGCATCCATTTTGAAGGCAAAACAGATGAACTGTGAATCAACTGCTATTCATCCACGTTCCAAATACCCCGAGTGTGTGCATATGTTATTTTGGAGTAATTTGATGTAGCAAAACGGTCAAAACATAAATTTTATAATTACGGCTCCCTCGGTAAGAGCGCGGTATTGAGCGCGCTACTTCCGGTTCCGGGTTCATGACGTCACCGTGTCACAGTTTGTTAGTTTGTTTGGGTTAAAAAAAAAAAAGTCAATATTAAAAACGTCATTCATGTAATTATTTCCTGGTTATTTAACATTATTCCTGTTATTCCAAACTTCCTTTAAATCTCGGGTCACGGACTTCACTTCCTCCGTCTCCATGACTGTGGGCGGTGGCTGTGCTGACGGTCGTTAGCCTACAAACTATCTGGTTATTCAGACAGAGGAATGTAACGTTTTAGTGAGCAGACTATGATTATTGTTTGTGGACGTACTATTCTGGTAAGTAAACATGCATGTTTATCCGTGAACACAGCATTATAAACGCTCATATTTTCACCACGTAAACAAAACAAAAGCACGTGAGGCTTTTAATTCGTAGCAGAGCATCACACGCTGGAGCAGTCAAGTCATTTATAGTACAGAGAGAATTTCCGGAAAAACCCGCAAAGTGCGTTTAAACATGCACATATTTTTAATGGTGACAGTTAAGAGAGCTAAGCTAAAGCTAATCACATGGTGTTAAAAGTTATACATGTAGACGCTGCATTGACTGCTGCAGCCAAAGAAGGAGAGAGGAATGATGTGACTACATATTATTATTTTTTATTATTGTTTTATCTTATAGTTACTGGATTCTCATTATATTATTTTGTTATTACTATTATTACTATTACTATTATTACTACTTTCACTATTAATATTATCTCTATCTAATCGTACTACTACTGTATTATTGTTATTGCTATTCTTATATCATTCTTTTTTATTATTCTTTTATTTTATAGTTACTGGTGTTCTCATTGTATTATTATTATTGCTATATTATCATTTAGGGATGTAACGATTAATCGTAAGGCAGTTAAAAATCGATTCATAAGTATCACGATTGATATCGATCTTCTGAAAATTGAATCGCAGTACTTTTTTAATCCACAAGTGTAGGTGTGGGGCGGAGTCTGCTAATAGTTTCTTTCTGGCTGCCTTCTACTCTTAAATATGTTAATAAATGATTCATTACCCCTTTAGCACCGAAAGAATATCTGTATTATTACATGAATATCTGTAAAAGTCACGTTATTGTATTAGCTCTGTCTGCTAGCATAGCATCTCTTCTTCACTGCTAGATTAGCTGCATGCCAACCGACCACTGGGTTACCAACGCCCTCTGCTGGTCCAAACAAATATCTGACGTAAATACAGGGCAATGACGTTTTTTTTTTTTTTTCTAAAGTCCAATTGTTAAGGCACAAAATACATTTTCAGTTGAACTTTTAAAAAGAATTTAAATTGATAGGCTTCATTTTCATTTGTATTATTCCTTTATTTATTTCATTCAAGATTTATTTTTAGTTAAATTGCATTATTTTGAATAGTTTATCAAGGGATTCTTTTGACAATGAAAAATAAAAGGAAAATAGTACAATATTTCCCCCCCAAAAATAAAGGAATACTTTTCAATCATCATTTGTCTACAGTCTCATTTTGTAAAATAAATCGTGAGAGAATCGTATCGGGAGTTGAGTGAATCGTTACATATCATTATATTACCTTATAATTGTTTAATATCGTTTATTATTGTTTTTAGTGTATTATTATATTATTTTGTTATTGCTATTAATATCATTACAACATTACTTTTATTACTATTACTACTTTAACTATTAATATTACATCAACATATTTATTATTATCAGGGCTCGACACAAACTTATCCAGTGGTGGCACTGGTGTGACAAACTGTCTCTGTTAGACGAGGGGTTGTACAGTATAGACATATATGCTGATGAATAGTTGACTTAACTGGTGTACTGTAGTTTTGTATGAAGTAAAGATTGACAGTGACTCAAGATATATTTGCAAAATGTTTGTGTCAATGTTAAGTTATAATTATTATTATAGAATAATATTACTGTTATTGTTACTTTCACTATTAATATTATTTCCCTATGTCATTGTACTACTACTGTATTATTGCTATTGCTATTCTTATATTATTTTTTATTATTCTTTTATTTTATAGTTACTTGATTGTCATTGTCATTGTTTTGTTATTACTATTATTATAACATTATTACTACTACTTTCACTATTAATATTATATTTCTATCTAATTGTACTACTACTGTATTACTGTTATTTCTATTGTTATATTATTATTTTTTATTCTTTTATTTAGAAGTGGGAGAAAAAATTGATTCTTAGATTCAGAGATTCAGAGGTGGACGATTCTGAATCGATTCTTTAATTTCCAGTAATCGAAAATCTAAATTTTAGAGTCTGTTTAAAAGTCTGAACAAAAAGGCGGAACTGTGGCGTCCAGCGTGTTTCCAGAGGGACACTTTAAAGAGAACACCACAACAATGAAGCATGGAGGAGTTTAGACCAGCCCTGTGCAGCTTAACATCTGATGTTTGTTTAATGTTCTCGGTGGAAATGAACTGGACATGTTAGCTGTGTTACACTAACATTAAGTATTTTATGAACACAACAAACATGAGAAGCTCTATAGCACGCTTTCACCTGGAGGAGGAGGAGTCAAAGGGTTAGGGTTACATTTATTGCTCAAGATTTACGTCCTTACTCGGTCGTAGAAAACCTGGGCTTTTGTTCACTGCTGCATATTTCAGAGCTGAGATAAACCATCTCTTCTTGAAGTTATGTTACAAGAAATGCTGCTACTACCTTTGTTTCAAAAACTTGTACATTTTCAGTTCACATTTTTTTCTAAATACAAATAATTTATATTTAATACAGTGTGTGGACACAGTGAATACAACAGATATTTTGTGAATAAAACATGCATCAAAATACATTAATAATCGATTTAGAATTGAATCGAAGCCCCTTGAATCGTGAGGTGCCTAAAGATTCCAACCCTTATAGTTACTGGTATTCTCACTGTATTATTATTATTGCTGTTACCTTATTGTTTTATGTTGTTTATTATTGTATTATAGTTACTGGATTGTCATTAGATAGATAGATAGATAGATAGATAGATACTTACTTTATTCATCTCCAAGAGAAATTCACATTATGTTTTGTTATTGCTAATATTATTATCATTATTGTTTAATTGTACTACTACTGTATTACTGTATGTTATTGCTATTCTTATAATTACCATTATATTCTCATATTCTTTTTTATTTTATATTATAGTTAATGGTGTTCTCATTGTATTATTAGTATTGCTATATTATCATTATATTACTTTATCACTATTTAATATTGTTTATAAATAATATAGGTTTTTTTTATCATATTATAGTTACTAGATTCTTATTTTTAACTTCTTTAGAAATTACGTTTAAAACGTTTATTTTGATTTTGAAATCAACACAAATTAGACCAAACGAGACATGAGAGGGAGGAGCGTCTGAGGAACACGCCCACTGATAGTACATACTATTACTACTAAGAACTAAGCCACTAACAAACTAACCTCTAACATGGTGTGGTGGTGGGAATCCAGCACTAAAGGACTCAGTGTGTTCCTGTCCTAAGCCTGGATAAATAGGAGGGGCATCTTTAGTGTAAAACCCACCACTTTACTGTGTTTCTTCTTTATGGTCGTATGTTGGACGTACATGACATGTGTAGGGAACCAAACCCTCCAAGTTGATCTTTGACCTACGACACTAGTTTCACCAGTCAATGGAGTCAGAAGGTCTGTCTCCTACTGTGAAATGCAAACGTGCCCCACAGGGGGATCTTCTCCCTCTTCCTGTCCAAACAAAAGACAGAAGAATCCAAGAACAGTTTTCCTCCTGTTATCATCTCTCTGCTACATTACGATCAAAAGGAAACAGTCAGTCAATGTTTACATGCTAAGTTTTCAAACTCTGGGCTCCGCCCCCCTGCAGATGTTGTCACCTCCAGAACCCAAACCACTGGTCACACAGGATGTAGGAATAACACTAGCTCTACTGCTCAAATGAGAACAAAGAACATGTACTTGTTTGAACAGTCACAAAAGAAAGGATTATTGGAACGGTTCCTGCAGAAATTGAAATTACAAATATCTATATATATAATATATAATGTCTGTCCTATGCCACTCTTTTCATGTAATTCAATAACCAACAGAATGTTATTTTAAAATGTTTATCATTTAAAAGGTGTTTGAAATACTAGAAAACATCACAAAGCTTAGTTCAAGGTACTGAATGTAACCATATGATAAAGAAAATTCCTTAACACGAATTTAGAAATTCAGGTTTATAAAGTACTAACTATGGTATTTTTCAGCTGTGTCTGGTATCAAACTGTTTCATTATAGATGATATATTAAGATATGATGTTGAAAAGATGTTTTGAAATATGTGGAATTAATTATTAGACATTCTTTTATGTTTAGGAACTCCCTCTGTTGTCTATGTCATTCCATTTCACACCCACACTTGAGACACACCCACAAGCTGAAAGCAGAGACATTGACCAATCACCGATATGATCTCACA
Source organism: Gouania willdenowi (assembly GCF_900634775.1). Lineage (NCBI taxonomy): Eukaryota > Metazoa > Chordata > Actinopteri > Blenniiformes > Gobiesocidae > Gouania > Gouania willdenowi. The sequence continues at coordinate 32,493,424 of NC_041054.1, read as the reverse complement.
ATGATCAACAAAGACACCTCCTCCAAAAGGCGTCTCCAAATTCTTTTAAAAAGACGCGCTGCCCGAAACTTTAGTTTTGGACACGAGCGTTCAAGCTCACACATGTTCCCTCATGTTTCCAGTCTTTCATTCATTTTTATTTTATTTGTAGTTGCATCAGTTAGACTTTTTAAGAACCTTGCTCGCAGCGAAAGCCTAAGACGCAAAAGAACGTGCCTGAAAGCTGACCTTCCAACATCTGAATCGTGAACCAAACCGTGGTCCCTCTTAGTCTGAAACCAGCTGCGATCATCCCAGAAGAGGTTGTGGATCGGCCAATAGAAACGCTGCTGTTTAACAAAACAGAACTCACGCCAGCACAGCTATACTGCTACACAGACGATGTTCCTGCAAACCCAGAACATCTCCAGGTCCAACCAGACCATCTCAAGGTATGGACCAGTGAACAATGGACCAGCAGAACTGACTCACTTAAACTACAACACATCCTCATACTTACACTCCACTCACAGTACACCACATATACAGTATGTTTGTCTGTCTTCCCTCTTTGTTATGATTTTACAATAGTTAGTCTAGATTAGTTTAGAATAGTGATCCACTTTACTACATGTAATCATGACTTTTAACTTAGAAATGCATTTCATCATGGTTTAATCACCACATTGTTCTTGTTTCTTACTGAATTATGTAAATAAAATGTTAAACGTAATCTTTGATTCCTCTGATTCATTAAAGCTGTGATGATGGTGTAGATTTACTGTTAGAATTCACTTCCCTGATTTAATACTTTGTTTAGTCTGAAGAAAAACTTAAGACATATTTCCTCTTTTTAAGAGGTGGCACCCAGTAATTCATTGAGCTAATATTAATAATCATAATTAATATCCTCATTCATATAACCCATTATTAACTACCCTTGTTCTGAGGTAGGGTCTAAAGACAGGGGATGCTCTGGTACATTTATTATTCATTTACCAGTTCAGCAAACATTGGTGAAACCTTTATCTATATATCATGTGTTCATGTCCCATACAATTAAACCAGATAAATCACACACACTATTTTATTTTACACCCACAAATAAACCCTTTATAACACTACAGAGTATGTACACCTCTATAATAGATTTAATAATAATAGATTTTATTTGTATTGCACTTTACATTAAAGAAATCTGAAAGTGCTACAAAGAAAAGCCTAAGACCGATAATGAACATAACTAGAAAACAGTCTATGTACATCCAACCTTCAAACACATACTCATTTGACCATAATTGACAACTCTACTTAAGCTCCTCCCACTGTATGAATACATACTTCCGACAGGCACTGAATTAGTATATCTATCTATATATATATATATATATATATATATATATATATAAGAAAGGTGTGTCTGTGCGTGTGTGGAGTAATATCTCCTCGATCCAGTATGAGTTTGACCTGAAACTTTATCAACGGCTTCCAAATACCCTGAGTGTGTGTATCTGTTATTTTGGTCATTTCCAAATGACCTCACATCTGATGCGTGCACGAGGTCCTATGGACTTCTCTTTTGAGGAAAAATACTTTTTTACTGTTCGTTATTTGGTGATGACGTTTCAAAATGTTTATTTTCATATTAGTTTCACTATTTAGTGTCTGTGGCTCCAAGTAGTGCAGTTTGTATTTACATATATGGTAATAAAGTATAATATATATTCTATATCAAACAGCAGTGTTTGTTTTAGCTGTTAGATAGTTGGAGAGGGAGGAGCTAACATTCTAGGAGGCGTGTTAGGTGACGTCACCTGCCAACGTGGGTAAAATCCAACTGTCTCGTTTAAATCTGACTTTATATAAAATATGTAATAATAAGAGAGGAAACATAACTTTTTACACTTTGTTCCTCTGAATGAGACTAAATGATGTTTATTACTGTAGATAAACCATTAGAAAGTCAGTTATTATCATACCTCACTTTTAATGTACTTTAGTTTTTTATTGGAATGTATGTTTAGTTTTATTTGAAGGGTTAATATAAATGAAAAAGTTTGTTGTGGTTTTTATGAAAAGCAAAAACTACTGGAATATTTAAAACATGTCAGAATATTCAATAAACATTTACTTTCTTTAAAAAACATGTTTAAAATAATATTCTAGGATATTTTTGTGTTTGGTATTTGGCCAAGCGTTTATATTTTAGTCGGCTTTGGCCACAAATTTTAGTTTCGGTGCATCACTAAATAGTGTATATAATGTAAATAGTGTCAATGGTGTGTATAGTGTAAATTCACATGGTGGTTTTTAAATAGTTTATTCAGTCACATGACCAGAATGTCCCTCCTTCCAGACCATGAAGCCTCAGAGCTGGATCAGGAGGAACTGGCTGTGGGCAGGAGGCGGAGCCTTGGTCTCCATCCACCTGCTGACGTGGCTGATGCAGAGGATGATGAAGAACTCTGTGAGATCAGAGAATACGAGGAGACACAAGCCTGCAGAGGACAGAGTGGACTGAGACACATTATATATATATATATATATATATATATATATATATAATCACTGTAAACCAGAATGTGAAGAGATGCCAATAAAAAGAGATGATTTACAATGTTTACCTGTGGAATGTGATGTCATCAGTGGTTACTTTCACCATCATCACCATCATCATGGTTCAGAGTGTTTGGATGTTTGAGTCAAAGCTGTTTTTCAGTCAGAGCAGATACACTCCCTCACCTCCTCATTGGCTCCCCCTTGTGGCCAATCACTGAAATACAACAGAAATGACATCATCTGTAGAGAGGAAGAGGAGGGACTGAATGTTGGTATAATAGACATGTTGGACCAGATCCAGGGGAGGAGGAGCTTCTGTGTCTCCAGGGCCATGTCCGAATATTAACTCCTATCTCCTTTCCTATCCACTTTTCCATAACCCCCTGGATGACATCACGGGCTAATGGAAAGATGATCAGTTTGTTTTGACAATGGGACACACTTCCATTATGGTGACCTAATAATCCGACAACCGCGTCTCCTTTTCTCAGCTTTAAGAAAATTTGAACGCTCCTTAACATGGCCGCTACTTAAACGCTTCTGGGGTTAAAAAAAACAGTGGATAGGAAAGGAGATAGGAGGAGCTATATATACTGTATATATACACTGTATATACTGTATAGATAGAGATTTGATTTTTTAAATCAACGTTTATTTGTCTTTTAACAAATAATTGTATTACAGCATGTTCACTGTACGGCCATCACATGCACAGAGAATATCTTTAAAACACCACAGTTTTAAAAGTGTCCAGGTTCTACAAACTTTTGTAGAAGTTTAAAGTCTGGCTTTGATCAGGTTAACAAACAAATGAGTGACATCCACACCCACACCTTCCTACTGATGTAAACAACAAATTTATCCTAACCAAGAACAAAGTTCAACAATTGGCTTTTCTCTTTGTGTTTACCAGATTATCTAAAAGCACATATAAAAACCCTGATGTTGAACACCTCCCCAACACCCTGGGAGATGTTTCCCAAAAGGGTGAATAAAGGGGGAAGTGAAGGACACTCAGTGTCTCTAAACCCACAGAAGAGACAAGCATCAGTGAGCGATGAGTTTACCTCGAACATAAAGGCATTGACGGCTACATGTGAAATCCTCCAGTGTGGGTTTGTACAGTGCTCTCCATGTCGGTTTAAAGTTACATCCAAGATTCAGCCGAGCTCTCCATAATGTGTCAACATGCCTTTTTAGTTCACCGTATGACAACGTTCTGACCATCACGAAATAGTTTTTTTCCTCCTGCGTCGGGCCAGGGATGCTCCTGTAGACCCATGGTATCTACATCATACGTGTCAAGTTTTGGATTTCAAAATAAGAGAAATTTTCTGCCTACTACGAGTCGTCCCACCCACTCAACCAAGCTCCATTATCTCTTATATTTTAATATAGATGTACAATATATCATAAATACCCACTTATCATCCACTTACTAAATATAATAATGTGATTATAATCTGGTAGGTCGACCTTTATTAATATTAAAATACTGTAAACATTCCTACTAGGGCTGGTGATATGAACTAAAACTCATATCTAATATATTTTATCATAATGGTGAAATATGATATAAATCTAGATAATTTATTAAATAAAGTCTGACCAGAAAAACAATTCTGGGTTAAATTTGCTGATGTAAAATGTTACACAGACTCATTTATTAATAAACAGCTGATCAATATGTGACACTTATTAATCATCTAACTGAGCTTTACATGTTGTTCTGAGAAGTAAAAGCAGCGACTCCTAAAACTAGTATTTTAATACATAATAATAAGCTATAATTTATGAAATATAGTTTTCTATATCGCCAAAATATAAAACTCGATACATCTTGAATCTCGATATATCGCCCAGCCCTAATTCCTAAATGATAAAACAGCCTAAATAAAAACATAAATGTGTATATGAAGCACATGTTTATTTAATATACTTACAGTTTATATACAAGTCAACATGTTGTATATTTACTGTTAATTTCACGTTGTTTGTCTTTAAGTTAAACATTAACATTTTATTTTATTATATATTTTATTATAATTTCTCATACTCACTCATATGGTTCTCTGGTATTCACTAATGACTTATTAGACACATTTATTACAGACTTTACATTATTTAACACTTTATAAACAGTGTATATTTGTGGAGCTTGTGATTGGATGATTTTTCATGGTGACTTACGTGGTTCCTTCTGCTGTGGTAGACGTTAAAATATCAGTTATTAATCTAACAGAACGTGTAACTGTGTCACATCCTGATGGTCTTTATGAAGATAAACTCTATGTTATATTTTATAACATATTTACACCAGTTCTTAGTTTTTATCACCAGAACGTCTTCATTCATCATCTCTGTTCTGTTGTTTACGGGTTTGTTGCTGATGTCAGCACTAATCTAATTTAATCTAATCTAATTTAATCTAATCTAATGTAATGTAATGTAATGAGAACTGTCACTCAGGCCATTTCAGGCGGAAGTTCTCACGAGGCTAGTGATGGCGTTCAGTTCAGTAAGGTATCTTTTAATTATTATTACATTAAAATATGGGATATTTATGGGAAAATACTAATACGGGAAGATGGTGAGAAAGAGGGATAAAATACGAGTGTTTCCTGGTTAAAATGTGATAGTTGACAGGTACGATCTACACGCTCTGAGATGAGGAAAACAGTCTAAAATCCATAAAGAGTCACTTTTATTGGGAATAAATTTTCCACTACAGAAGTCTGTGATCATAGTGAACTCATTCACCTTCACTTTTTTCTTCCAGTGCTGTAAAATCCAACTAGCTCTAGTAGATCTATATCCTGTAGTCCTGGCCCCGTCAGCTCTACCACATGACCAAGACAGCAGACCTTTACATTTTGGAGACGCTCTGAAAGAAGTGATCCAGACCAGCAGGGGGAGTAATCCAAGGTTATTCTGTAAACTACTGGTTCCCTTAGTAGCCAGTACAAAGAAAGTGGTTGATCCAGCTTCTGTTTGTTCAGCAGGGACCACATTTTAAAACAGGCAACGATCCACAGAACAGTTTGTTAAACTCCATTAGAAACAGGGATAAATCATGTCACTAATGCTCTTCAGGATGGAGAAAGCCAACGGTCGCCAAACTAAGTCCTCAGGCCCAAAAAAAGTCTCTGGATAAAACCAAGACTAAGTTCCGTTTTAAAAAGTCATCACCCCCTAAAAACACCCCTAGATACCTCAGACCCCCCTTTGTCCAGGTAAGGCCCTGAAGCAGCACCAAATGATCCACTTTGATCCCAGTTCACTCTGGTTGATCACACATTACAAAAAGATGACAAGGTATCATGAAGAAGATGTCACGTGACCTCGTGTCACGTGGTCTGGGTTTTTTTTAGCCGACATGCGGAAGTGATGGTGTCAGAATAAAAGCATAGAGGGAGAGAGAATATAAAGCAGAACATGATCTATCACAGAGAGTGATACGTCATTAAAACATTTACAAAAGCTACATAAAGATCAAGTTTTGGTGTTTTTATAATTTCAACATGAAATCACTGAGCAGGTCTGTCGTGTTTTAAAAACATAATCTAAATGACCAGCAGAGGTTTCTCACGTCCTAACAAACAATATGAGACATCAAATCCTCCTGAAATATGATTGTATCCATTGCCTCGAGTCCCATTTACCACATCATCTGCTGTCACTACTTATATACAACTGGTACAGTGAGACATACTGTACAACAGAGAATATTTCATAAAATGAATGGCTTGAAGCGTTTAAAAATGAGTTGCTTTGAGTCTAGTTTTATATTGTATATGTAGTTGTTCATGTTTTTCTTTTTAGCATATTATTAAATCCACATTTTTGGTTTTTTTATTTTGTGAACTGTTAAAAAAAACCTGAGTTGTTATTTAATTATTCATAAATTGATGCAGTGGATATTTATCTGTTTGTAGGACAACAAATTATAACTTTTGTATTGATTTTAACTTTGTCTCAATTCTTCAAAAATAATTCCCAGCAGCCAGTGTGGCTTTGAAGAAATTATTATTGTTATTTTTACTGTTTCGCTGCCAAATAATGTTATATCAATTCTATAGTTTGTGTTTATTTAGAGACAGTAGTTACTTTTCAAATCATACACAGATGCAAACCAAGCTTTTCTCCAATTATAACCCATAAAAATGTAAAAGTTCAGTCGATTCATTTCACTGTAAGTTTTATTCAATAAACATATTTAGCAGCTTAGCTAAGCAGGTACATGTCTACGACTGACTCTGATTTTCATTCAGCTTGCTGACCACAGTCAACTGTTATGTACAGTATGTATGCTTAATGACATCATGATAGTTTATTTATTTTGTGTACAGTGACCTAGTCTTACACAGCAACCTGATGAAACCAAGACCAAGTAAATAAAAAATAATACTGTAATAATGATAAACATCCAAACCCCTGATTCATGTATAAACAATAATACTTTTGTATCAGGAAATAAGTCTTGTCGTATAAAAACATTCAACACAAAAACAAATCATTCCATAAATCCTGCACTTTATATAAACGCTGGAGTGAACAGACAAGAGCACACACACACACACACACACACACACACACACACACACACACACCTTGCTTTTATAGATATGCTAATTCAAATATTGTTAGGACTGATTATATGAACATAGCTATTTTCAGATCAACATCATCATTATAATTGTGATAAACTAAAGCCACTGAGGGACTGTATAGATGTATAGACTCTAGACTATTCATTGACATGCTTGCTGGTTTTTCTCCTGAGCGTAAGATTGTGAAATAAAACAGTCCAATATGTTCTTTGTTTACAGAATATTTATTTCTCATTTAATGATTGTCTTCATTAATGCCATATGTACAGTATTCAATGAATACTCCACATATTTTCATTATAAATCTCTATTACTTCATAACGTGGCGTACAGCAGTTAAAAAGGTGTAGGGCCTATGTTGTCTCCGTTACTATAGCAACACATCAAACATCCCGTGAACGTTTCTACCAATAATGAGTATCACTTTAACCAAAAGGTGACATTTGCTGGTACAAATTGTGTCTTACACTTAATTCTCCAAACCACGCCTCCTACAATGATGCTAAACTACAGCAGGTCGACTGTAGCAACAACCACAGGAACCAAGGTCACCAAAGATCTAACAGGAACAGAAATGGTTTGTGACATTTTGTAATGTGACAAATGTGTTGTGGTGTATGAATTTTGTTGGTATTGAGTTACCAGATCAGGACAGCCAAGATACTTTTTCTGTGTGTGTGTGTGTGTGTGTGTGTGTGTGTGTTCTCTGATATTAAGTTGATTATACATTTCTATTCCATTCATGAAGTCCAGGAAATGTTGAGAATACATACAATACTTGTCCTCAGCTTGTGCAGTTGTTACATGGACTCACATTATATAAACACAAACAGTAACCATAGTAACCAATACAACAGTCTTTCTGAAACGTACTCCTTTCTAAATCAGAGTCTAGTTTAATTTAATACAGACAAAGGATAAAGATGATGTTAGTGGCCGAGTGCAGGTTGTTTATTTTTCAGTGTTTTTCCAACCAAAAGCATTAGTCAGCAGTATTTGGAGTAAATGAGTTTAGAGGAAATAGTTCTATATGTTGTTCAACAAACTACTAAAAGAAATGAACAGTCTTTTAAAATGAATTTTTGAACATGTACATTCATATGCTTTAAACCAATAATCAATGTATCACTGACTTTAAATGGGAAATTAAATGACTGTAACAACTCAGTGAAAGACTGAGGTCAAAGGTCACAGATGTTAAATTGACTTTATGAGTAAAGTCTACATTAACACAGAAGAGGTTAAAATGACACTGTAACAGTGTGGCTTTGAATTATAGACAGGATTATTCTGACATTGTTTTCATAAAGAAGTAATGCTTCATGTCATCATGTACATAATGTGAACAACAAGAACACCCTAGTGGTAGGAACAGTTATGACATATTGTACATTTTAAATATATTGACTAACACTTGATTTAAACACTAACAAGGATGAAATTAGACGAATATTTATACATTTTATAAAGATTGAACCATGACATCTTTTAAAATCTCACTTCATCTGTTTGACTATTTGTCTCTATTGGTGACAGTAACATTAAAATGTGCTTTTATTGTGGTTCATGCCTTGAATGAGAGACAAGTAGCATTTACAGTAAAGGACCTTTGCATGATGTGAATACACACAATGAGGTAATGTCTATGTTCCTCTATGCTATAGTTATGACTGTTGTCTAAAAAAAACAAGCATTTATGTTGATTTTAACATGTAGTTGTAATTATGATTTTAAAACTTGCTAATGTACTATTTTACATAATGTCAGTTACTGTATATACAATATTTTAAATGTGCCTGATATTTTTGCTAATTGTTATTGTGGCACTTTTTTGTTCATAGAAATGTCAAAAGATAAAAATACTTTGTAATATAAAATATTGGATCTAATCTTTGACCACTCGTACTAACACTACCATAATATACTGTATATATGTCATGAAAACCAGCTGATTAATTGTAGCCTATTGAAGTGTTTGAGAGGAACATATACATGATGTGATTTACGTCTCAGGAAGTGTAAAGATCCAGCTTTGAGAGAACATCAGACCTTCACAACGTGTACAGAGTTTGAGGAATGACTGATCATCTGATACAGTACAGAATTACTGCACCTTTTAGAGACATCTGTAACGTGTCTCCACATCACCACTATCATAAAGTGTGTGTTTGAATAAACATGTAATGTAAGTAAACACTGTGAGCCATAAAACGTTAATCTTAGTCTGATCATATTTCAGGAGTGATTTGATGTCTCATATTGTTTGTTAGGACGTGAGAAACCTCTGCTGGTCTTTTTAGGTTATGTTTTTAAAACACGACAGACCTGCTCAGTGATTTCATGTTGAAATTATAAAAACACCAAAACTTGATCTTTATGTAGCTTTTGTAAATGTTTTAATGACGTATCACTCTCTGTGATAGATCATGTTCTGATTTATATTCTCTCTCCCTCTATGCTTTTATTGTGACACCATCACTTCCACATGTCGGCTGAAAAAAAAAAGCCAGACCACGTGACCTCGGTCACGTGACTTCGTTTTCATTTCAGAGTTCAGAACAGAAAAAGGAAACAGATGATTTTCTATTTTCAGTTCTAAAAGGGAAAAGGAGAAAGGGACACGGGAAAATCAAAAATCGGGCCAATTTGGATTTGTTTTATGGTTTTTTGATTAAAACGGTAAAACGTTTTTCTTGTTTTTTGTTTGAAAAGGAGAGGAAGAGAAACTTTGGTTTACAGATGAATTTGGGATCATCCAATGATACCCAGACCCCATTCGCTCTCCCTGGTCCCGCCGCCGGTCAAGCCTCCTGCCTGCGGTAGTTAAATGGCGTTACCTCAGAGAGCAGCCACGGTTTCTGGGTCGGAGCAGAGCGTTTCTGTTCAAAGCCCTCACCAGTTACGTCCTTACTGGAGGATCTTCATCCACCCGTGGTGCTTGTCATTTGCCGCAAATAGTTTTTAGAGCTTAAAAATCCAGCCCTCAGACCCAGACACTACCGCTTCCTGGTAGCTGCAACATGTCGGTGACGTCATTACGCACACCACACGTACAGGTCTGACCAGACACTGGACTGTCCGTGAGTTTCCTTTTTGTTTTCTTTATTCAATATATTATTATTTGCCTCTGCTGTTATGTTAAAATAATATTAAGTATGTTTATTTTAGATCTCTTTGTGCATTCTAAACGACACTTCCGCATTCCGTCTCTGTGACGTCATTGACTCTTTTTTCAATACGATGTGGAGCAAGGAAATGTTGGGGGGAGTGAGAACTTCTGACTCTTCTGGACCTTTGTGGATATTATTTGAGTTGGAGATTTATTATCTATACATCTGTGTATATATTTTCTGTTTATTTTTTCAAAATACTTGCAAAGAATTACATTTCCAGTGTTTTGGTTTTTTTCAGTCTATGTGTCATATGTCTGTAAACAGGGTGTATGTCTAGAAACATATGTCCTGGTGAGGTTTGACATTTTAAGGAAACTCACCGACTGTCCAAACAAAATAAAATATATACTATATACTTATACAAATATCCTATACGTCAGGAAGGAAACCTGACTGGACCATAAAAACAGAACCAAACAATCATATCAACAATAACCATTAAATAACTGCCAAACCGTCACAAAGAGACTTTTTTTTTTTTTTTTTATCTCCTTCAGGTTTACTTTTTTCAACAGGAGAGTAATGACTGCTCTTCTGCATCTCAGAGGCAGCTTTCCTCCCTGCAGGCTGTCATCCAGGACTTCCAGCAGGTCTTCACCCAGAAGTGACCAGAAAGTCTTATAAGAATCTACTGATAGCCCATCGTGACCTGGAGCTTTGCCACTTTGTAGACTCATCAGAGCCAAGTGTAGCTCTCCCACGGACAGAGGGGCCACCAGCTTCTGGTTGGCCTTCACTCCCATCTGAGAAAGGCCAGAGAGAAACCTACTGCACTGACCAGTTTGTTCTGTAAGTTGACTCGTAAACAGGTCTCTTTAAAAACTAGCCGCAAACTTCCTCATCTCTGAGGATTCTGACACTATAGAGTCCGGGACAGACCTGACTCCTCCCCCCTCACACCTCTGACCAGCCTCACTCCAACACCTTCACCCCCCACATCACAGCTACAGTCTCACCACAGCTGCCTACAGCTTCTCTCCAATATCTTCTCCCCCTCCTCCCCCCCTCCCACAGAGACACCTTTCTCCATCAAAGAGAGAGATGTAAATAGACTTTTCAGGAGACAATCCCCCCGTAAGGCTTGTGGACCGGACTCTGTCTCTCCTTCCACCTTAAAGCACTGTGCTGATCAGCTGTCTCCAGTGTTCACAGACATTTTTAACACCTCACTGGAGACATGCACCGTACCAGCCTGTTTTAAGGCCTCCACCATCGTTCCTGTCCCTAAAAAGCTGAGGATCACAGGACTTAATGACTACAGACCCATCGCTCTGACATCTGTGGTCATGAAGTCCTTTGAACGCCTCATGCTCTCCCACATCTAACCCATGATCTTCTCCCTGTACACCAACAGCTGCACCTCCTCTCACCAGTCGGTCAAACTCCTGAAGTTTGCAGACGACACGACCATCATCGTCTCATCTCTGATGGAGACGAGTCTGACTACAGGTGGAGACAGACCGGCTGGTGTCCTGGTGCAGCCAGAACAACCTGGAGCTCAATGCTTTAAAGACAGTGGAGATGATAGCAGACTTCAGGAAGAACCCAGCCCCCCTCACCCCCCTCACCCTGGGAGACTCTACAGTGAGCTCTGTGGAGAACTTCTGCTTCCTGGGGACCATCATCACTCAGGACCTCAAGTGGGAGCTGAACATCAGCTCCATCATCAAAAAAGCTCAGCAGAGGATGTACTTCCTGTAGCAGCTGAAGAAGTTCAGTCTGCCAACAAAGATGATGGTGAACTTCTACAGCTCCATCATCCAGTCCATCCTCTGCTCCTCCATCACCATCTGGTACCTGCAGCTACGGTCAAGGACAAGGCCAGACTGCGGAGTATCATCTACTCAGCAGAGAAGGTCATCAGCTGCAATCTGCCCTCCCTCCAGGACCTGTTCTCCTCCAGGACCTGTTCTCCTCCAGGACCTGTACCCCTCCAGGACCTGTACCCCTCCAGGACCTGTTCTCCTCCAGGACCTGTTCTCCTCCAGGACCTGTTCTCCTCTAGGACTCTGAGGCTGACTCCTCCCACCCCGGTCATAAACTGTTTCAATCTCTAGAAGGAGGTTTAGGTCCATCAGGACCAGAACCTCCAGACAAAAACAACAGCTTCTTTCCCTCTGCCACATGACCACACCCCCAGTCACCCACTGAACCCACCCCCCCACCACCAACCACCCAATCACCACCTCCATGATGACATTACCTGCTGCACTGTATACAGTATATTTATAAATATATTTATCCCTCATCCTTTATATTTATCACTATTATTATTATTGTTGCTAAGTTGTTCTTTGTTCATGTTTTCTTTGTTTTTTGTTTTGTTTACTGTCCTAAAAACTGTACTTGGCCATTAAACATTTCTGATTCTTAGAGAGTGAACTATTTTTTTCCGTCCATTTTTCTTTTCTAGACCAAAAAATAATTTTGAAGGACCATCCATTTGTGAAACATTCATAAACCTGGACCAAACCAGTGGACCTTGAGCTGCTGTGCCCAGTAGAGGCTGGATATGAGGGCGTCAAAATACCCTCGTTTTCCCGTGGAGTCTAACAGCTGCAAAGCCTCCACCTGAATCTCCAAATACTTCATTAATCTTTTCATCTCTCTTGTGACATTGTGATTGTGCTGCTGGCAGAGCTGTTGAACTTTTCCAGTGTCCCACCATTGTTAGAGTGAGTTAAAATCAGGTTTACAGCTTCTATGAACAGCATCATGGGACAGTTTCTCCATCCACCCATTTTCAGACCCACAAATTCCCGTTTATCTCCGGCTCTCATTGGGCGCTGGGTGGGTGTACAACCTGGACAGGGCGCCAGTCCATCACAGTGACCCACACTCACTCACTCCTATTTAGAGTCTCCAATATAATAATAATAATAATAATAATAATAATAATAATAGATTTTATTTGTATAGCACTTTACATTAAAGAAATCTCAAAGTGCTAGATAAAAAGCCAAAGACCTATAATGAACATAACTAGTAAAACAGTTTAAAACCAATAACAACGAGTTATAAAAAAGGCTTTGAAAGGCCTTTGTAAGAAGGTGAGTCTTTAGGCTGCGTTTAAAAGAATCTGTAAGTCGTGGCCGCTTCTCAATGACAACGCCACCTAGTACTTTATGAGAGGCTAGGAACTCTTAGAATAATTTAAACAAGGCAAGCAGTGTAATCAACCAAAGATACAGTTTAACAGGTCTAATAATTAATTTATTGCAAAGATCTAAAATAACACCGTGGGTGGTGATGCCAGCAAAAAAAGGTTTAAGACATTAAAAGTTCATCCCCACGGGTGAGGAAGAGGGATGGTTGGCGGAGCTGGATTGTAGTCCCGTTCCTCTTCTTTCTCTATGGCGGAGCCTACACTGGGACAAAAGGCCAGAGGCAGTGAGGTGTCCCCTTTCACAAAATCGTTTACAAGCAAGTGCAGTCAATCCCGCAAGAGTACTAGAACGGTACTTACACACGGGGGCAGAGATACTCTGCCCGCCTGCTGTGATCGGCGTCGTACTCTGGCTTCACCGCTTCACAGCCTCGCTGCCGCTGCTTCGGGGGCTGTTGCTGCCGCTGCCGCCGCTGTTGCTGCTGCTTCGGAGGCTGCGCTGCTGCCGTTGCTCCGGAGGCTGCTGCTGCTACTCCTGCCGTGTTCCTTCTCCTTCTCTCTCAAAACCAGCCGGTGCCTTCCCATTACCCGCTCCTCTCCGTTCCGTAGACCGTTGTCCAGCCGATTGTCCACCCCCAGCCTTTATGCTCATTGGATCAAAGCAGATTGAAAAAACAGTCTGCCACAGGTGTGAGGGTCCAAGTGATTAAAACAGGAAATAACAAGCGCAGCAATGCACAACAGTAAAAACACTTCAAAATAAAAGCACACTCACAAACAAGCAAATTAGTTGTGCAAAATACTGGATGCCCAATTATCATCCTGTGACAAATCCACAGTCTGTGGAGCTCTCAGATGGTCTGGGAGAACATTCCACAGTCTGGGAACAGTTGAGCAGAAGGCTCGGTCACCCATGCTGTACAGCTTGGTTCTGGGGATTTTAAGGAGGAGAGCTTTGCCGGAACGGAGGGTGCACGAGGAGGTCTGGGGGATAAGAAGTTCCTTTAGGTGGGTTGGGGCATTTCTGTGTACACACTGGTGGGTGAGGAGGGAGATCTTATCTTCAACTCTTTGTTCCAGAGGGAACCAGTGCAGTGATTTCAGGATGGGGTGATATGATCGTATTTGCGCACCCCCATCAGGATCCTAGCAGCAACGTTCTGGATGTATTGAAGCTTGAGAATGCTCTGCTTGGGATCCCGATGAGGAGGGCATTACAATAGTCTAGCCTGGAGGAGACAGAAGACAATCAACCTTACAGTCACGTTTTTGGATTGTGGGAAAAAGCCAGAGTACCTGGAGGAAACCCACACAGCACGAGGAGAACATGCAAACTCCACACAGAAAGGACCCAGGTGTCCACCCCAGGGCTTGAACCCAGGACCTTCTTGCTGTGAGGCATACGTGCACCACAGTGTTAGGGTTAAAATACCAACTGAGGAAGACACAAGACAGTGTTCACTAAAACCTACAGGACTCATTATTAAAAATGATGAGCTTATGTTTAAAACAATAGATACGATCTTATCTTGCCATTCAAAGAGTATTATTTTTACAATGGGTCCATGTACTGTTTACTGTTTCTGGTCACAGTGAAAAATCCTCCATACATCACACAAAAAATGCACCTTGATCAGATACATACTGTACCTGTCAAGTACCCGTTTTTTAGCCAGGAAACACTCGTATTTTATCCCTCTTTCTCGCCATCTTCTCGTATTAGGATTTTCCCGTAAAATGTCCCGTATTTTACTGTAGTAATAATTAAAAGATGCCTTACTGAACTGAACACCATCACTAGCCTCGTGAGAACTTCCACCTGAAATGGCCTGGCTTGGTGGCAGCTCTCGCTAGATTAGTGCTGACATCAGCAACAAACCCAGAAACAACTCAGAACAGAGATGATGAATGAAAACGTTCTGGTAAAAAAAAACAAAGAACTGGTGTAAATATGTTGTAAAATATAACATAGAGTTTATAAAGAGTTAAATAATGTAAAGTCTGTAATAAATGTGTCTAATAAGTCATTAGTGAATACCAGAGAACCACATGAGTATGAGAAATTATAATAAAATATATAATAAAATAAAATGTTAATGTTTAACTTAAAGACAAACAATGTGAAATTAACAGTAAATATGTAACGTGGTGAATTGTATATAAACTAAGTATATTAAATAAACATGTGCTTCATATACACATTTATGTTTTTATTTAGGCTGTTTTATCATTTAGGAATTAGGGCTGGGCGATATATCGAGATTCAAGATGTATCGAGTTTTCTATTTTGGCGATATAGAAAACTATAATATTTCATATATTTTGCTCAGACATGGTTTCTCTTTTGAACAAGCTTCGTAAAATCCTCATCCTCCATTTCCTCCTCCAGGTCAAGAGTGAGAAACATTGGGAGATCTTCATCTGCCTTCTCACTCATGGAGACATCCTGGGTACCAGATCCTTCCTTCTCCAAACCAACCACCCAGACCTCCTCAACCAAACCAGAGGCTATTGCCTCACCTTTACCTGTAGCGGCCTTGCCGCCCCCCCCCACCACCCGCTCCGGACCAGGCGGCGAAACCGGCACCGACCCTGGGCCAGCCAACGCTGGGCCATCCTGCACCCACCGCCCCTCTGGACAGGATCGCATCAGATGACCCTCCGAACCACAACCTTCATCATGTCGGACGTATGTAGTTATAGCCTTTGATATTAAAATGAAAGGACAGATTTAAACTAGAAGTGTTGTCCTTTAACTGTGTACATACATCTACTGATGCCTCTGGACACATCATCAGTTATGTGCTTGGTCTCATCGGGCGTTTCGGGTCTTTCAACATAATACGCCCTCCTCCAGGTGACCCAGCCGTGGCTGATCAGGCCCCGGCTCGTGTCCAGATGGCTTGCTAGCTACCATGACTCCATGGCTCTCCTCTCTTGAGCCACAGCCATCTTGAAGCCCTCTCTGCCGCGTCGGTGGTACTGCGAATGGCTCTCCTCCTTCTCTCTCCCTCGATGCCCAAACAGCTGAGTGCTCTGGTTAGGGAACGGGCTGAAAAACCCCTACATCCAACCTCCACTGGGAAACACCTTGCTCTCCAACCAGCCCGCTGGCAGTCACTGACCAGTCCCGCATATTTGGAGAGCTTCCTCTCAAAGGCTTCTTCCAGGCGATCTTCCCACGGGATGGTCAGCTCCAGCAGCACTATTTGCTTACTGGCCTCAGACACAAGAACAATGTCTGGTCGCAGGGTGGTAACTGCGATGTGGCCGGGAAACTTCAGCTGATGCTCAAGATCCACCAGCAGCTGCCAGTCTTTTGCAGAGGTTAGGATTCCTGCAGAGGTACTTCTGGCCGGGGTTGGCTGCTCCCCAGCTCTGACAAAGGCGATGGTTTCCTTGGAGGGTCGGGCACGCTTCGCGTACACAAGTCCTTCGCAGATAACTTCAGCGATGGTCTTAAGGACCTGGTCATGCCTCTAGCGATACCGCCCATCTCCAAGTGCCCTGGTGCAGCAGCTGAGAATGTGTTCCAAAGTTCCTCGCTTGGAACACAGTGGGCAAGCTGATGTCTCTGCTACACCCCATGTATGCAGGTTTGATGGACTTGGGAGTACGTCATACACTGCCTGGATGAAGAATTTGATGCGGTGGGGCTCGGCTTTCCACAGCTCAGCCCAAGTCACTTTCCTCTCGACCGCGTTCTCCCATCTTGTCCAAGCTCCCTGTTGCTTCATTCCCACTGCCTTGATGGTTCTTGATTCTTCCACAGCAGCTCTCACCTCCTCCTGAACAAGGCGGCGCCCATCCTTCCCGCTGGTGTTTGTTCGGGGAGTTGGAAAGGAGCCTAGCCCAGCTCTGCCTCGTGTCACCACTCCCACCAAGCTCCTCTGGCGCAGCCTTGCCTCTGCCTCTTGTACTGCGTTCTCTGCCCTCCATTTCCTTCCAGTTCTCACTTTGATCCCTGCTTTAGCCACCTTTGGATCACGTGAGTCCCTGTACTGAACCACTTCTCTGGTTCTTGTTACCTTAAACTCCTCCTCCAAGGATTTGAAGGGAAGCTGCAGTTTATTAGTGTTCCCATAGAGAGCAAGGCTGCTCAGGCACTTCGGTAGTCCAAGCCATCTCCTGAGGTGGCTGCTTACCCTTCTCTCTAAGCTCTCCACTGTTGAGATGGGGACTGCATAGACAAGGAGGGGCCACAGGATCCTGGGTAAAATGCCGTGTTGGTATACCCAGGCTTTGAACTTTCCCGGGAGTCCTGACTTGCCCACGGATTTCAAGCCAGCCATCCAATGCAGTGCAGGTCGACTGGATAGAAGTTGTGTCTCTCAAGGAGCTGTCAAAAACCTTGCCCAAACTCTTGACTGGCTTCTCTGAGATGGTTGGGATGGCTGTGCCAGTGATGTTAAAACGAAACTTGTCCTCTACTTTTCCTTTTCTCAGCACCATGGACCTTGACTTCACTGGTTTGAATCGCATCCGGGCCCAGTCCATTACCTTTTCGAGTCCCTTCAGAATCCACCGACAGCCTGAGACTGATTCCGTCATGACTGTGAGGTCATCCATGAATGCCCTGATGGGGGGTTGCCGCTGTCTGGATTTCGATAAGGGTCCTCTGCACTCTGGCTCAACAGACTTGATGAGCATGTTCATGGCAAGGGAAAATAGTGTCACAGAGATAGTGCACCCTGTGATAATGCCAATCTCTACCTTGTGCCAATGTGATGTTATTGCTCCCGAAGAGACCCTCATCCTGAAATTGGTGTAATAAACAGCAATGAGGTCTCTGCACTTGCTCGGGACATGATATTTGTCAAAGTGAGCTGAACAAGCTTGTGTGGAATGGAGCCAAATACATTAGCCAGGTCCAGCCACAGCACTGACAGGTTGCCTTTGTTCTCTCTTGCTTCCCTGATCAGCTGTGTCAGCACACCAGTGTGTTCCAGACAGCCTGGCATTCCTGAGAGACCGCCCTTCTGGACAGATGTATCGATGTAGGTGTTCTGTTCCAGGTAGGTACTCAGCCGTCTGGAAACAGTGCTGAAGAAGATTTTAGCCTCAACACTCAGCAGGGAGATGATGCGGAACTGGTCAAGTTGGGTGGAGTTTTCCTCCTTTGGGATCCGCACTCCTTCAGCTACTCTCCATTGATCTGGGATCCTACCTCTTCTCCAGAAAATTCGGAGGACTTTCCACAGACGCAGCAGGAGTTTGGGACAGTTCTTATACACTTTGTAAGAAGTGCCACTTGGTCCCGGAGCCGAGCCTGCCCTTGCATTGCGTACAACATCCTGCACCCACCGCCCCTCTGGACAGGATCGGATCAGATGACCCTCCGAACCACAACCTTCATCATGTCGGACGTATGTAGTTATAGCCTTTGATATTAAAATGAAAGGACAGATTTAAACTAGAAGTGTTGTCCTTTAAAACCATGTAGACTTTTCTACGGTGACACAACATCATTTTTATAGGAGATATAATTTGACCAGTTTTTTAATCAAAGTGGATTTAACGACTTTCCCACTGCCAAACTGTCCTCCTCCACAGAACATTAGACAGTCAGGACCAGCTGATGCTATGACCTCGGCCTCAATCACGAGCATAATGACATAAAAAACATCCAAACTCCTCCCACTGACTACACAACACTTAAAAACAAACAATCACTCACGCTCCCACGTTCACCTTCCTCCCACAGAGAGAGAAAATCATAAAACTCACGTTTGCTCTAATCAATAAAAGTGATCATTAATAACTGAATCCAGTCTAATTGATTAGTGTGAGAGGTTAATAAGCTGCATGGTGAATTACATGTGATAGATCACCTTTACGATCACATATATAGAGCTACAAACATAGAATGTGTTCTCTGTATTTAACCAATCACTGAGGAGTAGTGACTGATCAATAACCCATCATAGACATTATATAGATCATAAAGCTCTATGAACTCATGTCAGTGCGTGTATCACTTTTAGAAAAAGTCACGTGACTGTTACAGCTGCTGTTTCTCCGTTACCGTGGCAACAAACTGTTTGATTTGTACTGAACATCAATCATAATTCTTTATTAATCCCAGGGGGAAAAAATTAAACAAGTGTATAATTAAGTAAAAGAATAGGGATCAGATACACACACATATTACAGTAGTAGTAAATAAAGTAAGATTATTAATAATAATACAAATATGATTTAAATTTGTACAACAGTGGAGCTGTGAGGTTATAGTGATGCATTGTACAGTTTGATCTCCACAGACAGGAATGATTTCCAGTGGCGTTCTGTAAATTAATTATAAATAATAATATCAGAACATAAAGTATTTGTTCATATTTCCTTGTTTCAAATTCATCTCAGTTTCATCTTAAATTAAGTTCTATTTCAGTGACTCTTAGTTTAAATGATTTATTTCATGTTCTGCAGGATAAATCATGGAATATGACCATGTAAATATTCAGAATATGATTCCTCAACATGAAGAACTAGAACATCTCTTAGATAACGTGTCTCTCCCATTCCTCTCCTAATGCTGATATCAATGTTAGAACGTTTTTAGAAGAGACGGTGGGAGAGTTTTGTTATATATTAAAAACACCCTGAAATGTAAACAATTTGAAATTCCAATTGAAATTAACCCCGAATACATCGGTGTTACAATCTCCCTCTCACCAGAAATGTCTCTTATAATATTTAGCATCTATAGAAAGCTCATAGAGTTCTATGACCAACTGAATAAATGTGATTTTAATAAATAACTCATAATCATGGGTGAATGGACAATTTATTTGATTCAAAATTGCATGAATTAGTCGCTTCTTTTACGAAAGGATAGATTGATGATAATTGTAGAAAGATATACAGTAGATACTGTATTTTACTCAATACATCAATCAAATCTGGGTTGATAATAGATAGGTTATTTACCTCAATCAGAAACAAAGTAACAAACATATTTCTGCATCAACATTATTGAGGATGGAAAAGGGAATATTAAAACAATTTGGAAAAATATAAATAAATTAATGGGCAGGCAGCACAGACAACATTGAAATAAAATGGTGTTAATAAACAATATCATGCTGCTATAGCAACAGAAATGAATGTGCTCATAAGTTTACTCCACCCATCCTACTAATCCATATCATGCACTCTTTAATATTGTAGACATATTTAACACAGAAGGGCTTAACATCCACTCGCTAAATTACTCAAAACCTAAAGATGTCTTTAGATTTGACACAAATGTATTAAAACACTATAAAGAGTCTTTATCTGTGCCCATCACTCATCTAATAAATGTTTCTATTAAAGAAAGTGTTGTGTCCACAGCGTGGACGTTGGCAGTGATTAGTACAATTTTTATATCTGGGGATAAAACACAGTTGTCTAATTACAGACCAATCAGAACACAGATGTCTACACCCCATGCCATTTGGTTTCTGTAATAATCACTAGAGTCTGTAAATTGTATGTTTGTAGATCAAAGGTCTGTGTTGGGGTTGGTCTTCCTAGACCTCAAGAAGTCCTTTGATACAGTAAATCACCATATCCTCCTTTCAAAACTGCCTTTATTCAATTATTCACAAGAAACATTGTTTTGGTTTACATCATACTAATACAAAATGTGTACACATCTCTAACAACAAATCACAATACCTCAAGTGTCCAGCAGGGGTCCCACAAGGCAGCATTCTGGGACCTATTTTATTTTCTATTTATATAGATGATTTAGCTGATGTGTGCCCAAATTTAAATATTCAAATGTATGCTGATGATACTGTTGATTTTACTGAAGCAAAAACACCACAGGAGGCCTTTCAAATTTTAACTTCTGCAATGGCCTGCATTCAAAACTGGGTTAAGGCCCCACACACTGGGTTAAGGCCCCACACTGGGTTAAGGCCCCACACACTGGGTTAAGGCCCCACACTGGGTTAAGGCCCCACACACTGGGTTAAGGCCCCACACACTGGGTTAAGGCCCCACACTGGGTTAAGGCCCCACACACTGGGTTAAGGCCCCACACTGGGTTAAGGCCCCACACACTGGGTTAAGGCCCCACACACTGGGTTAAGGCCCCACACACTGGGTTAAGGCCCCACACACTGGGTTAAGGCCACACTCACTGGGTTAAGGCCCCACACACTGGGTTAAGGCCCCACACACTTGGTTAAGGCCACACACACTGGGTTAAGGCCCCACATACTGGGTTAAGGCCCCACACACTGGGTTAAGGCCACACACTGGGTTAAGGCCCCACACACTGGGCTAAGGCCACACACTGGGTAAAGGCCCCACACACCGGGTTAAGGCCACACACACTGGGTTAAGGCCCCACACACTGGGCTAAGGCCACACACTGGGTAAAGGCCCCACACACCGGGTTAAGGCCACACACACTGGGTTAAGGCCACACACTGGGTTAAGGCCCCACACACTGGGTTAAGGCCCCACACTGGGTTAAGGCCCCACACTGGGTTAAGGCCCCACACACTGGGTTAAGGCCCCACACTGGGTTAAGGCCCCACACTGGGTTAAGGCCACACACTGGGTTAAGGCCCCACACACTGGGTTAAGGCCCCACACACTGGGCTAAGGCCACACACTGGGTAAAGGCCCCACACACCGGGTTAAGGCCCCACACACTGGGTTAAGGCCACACACTGGGTTAAGGCCCCACACACTGGGTTAAGGCCCCACACACTTGGTTAAGGCCACACACACTGGGTTAAGGCCCCACACACTGGGTTAAGGCCCCACACACTGGGTTAAGGCCACACACTGGGTTAAGGCCCCACACACTGGGCTAAGGCCACACACTGGGTAAAGGCCCCACACACCGGGTTAAGGCCACACACACTGGGTTAAGGCCACACACTGGGTTAAGGCCCCACACACTGGGTTAAGGCCCCACACTGGGTTAAGGCTCCACACTGGGTTAAGGCCCCACACACTGGGTTAAGGCCCCACACTGGGTTAAGGCCCCACACTGGGTTAAGGCCCCACACACTGGGTTAAGGCCCCACACTGGGTTAAGGCCACACACTGGGTTAAGGCCCCACACACTGGGTTAAGGCCCCACACACTGGGCTAAGGCCACACACTGGGTAAAGGCCCCACACACCGGGTTAAGGCCCCACACACTGGGTTAAGGCCACACACTGGGTTAAGGCCCCACACACTGGGTTAAGGCCCCACACTGGGTTAAGGCCCCACACACTGGGTTAAGGCCCCACACACTGGGTTAAGGCCACACACTGGGTTAAGGCCCCACACACTGGGTTAAGGCCACACACTGAGTTAAGGCCCCACACACTGGGTTAAGGCCCCACACACTGGGTTAAGGCCCCACACACTGGGTTAAGGCCCCACACACTGGGTTAAGGCCACACACTGGGTTAAGGCCCCACACACTGGGTTAAGGCCCCACACTGGGTTAAGGCCCCACACACTGGGTTAAGGCCCCACACACTGGGTTAAGGCCCCACACTGGGTTAAGGCCCCACACACTGGGTTAAGGCCCCACACACTGGGTTAAGGCCCCACACTGGGTTAAGGCCCCACACACTGGGTTAAGGCCACACACTGGGTTAAGGCCCCACACTGGGTTAAGGCCACACACTGGGTTAAGGCCCCACACTGGGTTAAGGCCCCACACTGGGTTAAGGCCCCACACTAGGTTAAGGCCCCACACTGGGTTAAGGCCACACACTGGGTTAAGGCCCCACACTGGGTTAAGGCCACACACTGGGTTAAGGCCCCACACTGGGTTAAGGCCACACACTGGGTTAAGGCCCCACACACTGGGTTAAGGCCCCACACTGGGTTAAGGCCCCACACACTGGGTTAAGGCCCCACACTGGGTTAAGGCCCCACACACTGGGTTAAGGCCCCACACACTGGGTTAAGGCCCCACACTGGGTTAAGGCCCCACACACTGGGTTAAGGCCACACACTGGGTTAAGGCCACACACTGGGTTAAGGCCCCACACTGGGTTAAGGCCCCACACTGGGTTAAGGCCACACACTGGGTTAAGGCCCCACACTGGGTTAAGGCCACACACTGGGTTAAGGCCCCACACTGGGTTAAGGCCACACACTGGGTTAAGGCCCCACACACTGGGTTAAGGCCCCACACTGGGTTAAGGCCCCACACACTGGGTTAAGGCCCCACACTGGGTTAAGGCCCCACACACTGGGTTAAGGCCCCACACTGGGTTAAGGCCCCACACACTGGGTTAAGGCCACACACTGGGTTAAGGCCCCACACTGGGTTAAGGCCACACACTGGGTTAAGGCCCCACACTGGGTTAAGGCCACACACTGGGTTAAGGCCCCACACACTGGGTTAAGGCCCCACACTGGGTTAAGACCCACACACTGGGTTAAGGCCCCACACTGGGTTAAGGCCCCACACTGGGTTAAGGCCCCACACACTGGGTTAAGGCCCCACACTGGGTTAAGGCCCCACACACTGGGTTAAGGCCCCACACTTACAACTGAACACCAATAAACCGTATGCATGATGTTCAGTAAAAGTCCCATATTTATCTGGATGGCGTTGAGTTTGACCTAATAAGTGAATTTAAAAACCCAGGCTTAATTAAAAAAATTAAAAATATTTAGGCTTGACTCTGGACCTAAATGTAACTTTTATAAAGCACATCAAACGGCTCTCACACACAGTTCATTTTAATGTACAGAATTTTAGGCCTTTTATGACTGAATGCTACAAAGATGTTTTTAGACACTATGATTTTATCCTACATCACCTCCTGGGGCCTCATTTATAAATGCTGCGTACATAAAAAAAAAAGTGTACTTATGCTCCCAGCCTCACTTTCTCTAGCACCACCTACCAGTAAACACATTATGGGAAAATAAATATTGTATTTTATGTGACGTTCCAAAGGTGTTTTACTACATGTTCATTTTTATTATTTAAAACAAGGAATTATAATTGAATCCCATGTTTCTGGTTTATATAGTGTATCTGTGTCCCCCACCTCCATTATAACACAGAGGGGTTCCCTAATGATCCTCCAGCTTTCTGTCTGCGAGGGTAAGCTCCGCCCCTTTCCTCCACCTGTTGAACAGACGTTCTTCCTACAGAGATTGATCCACATTTTCTGTCTGACCTCAGTCACAGTCTGACGTTGTGAGGCAACACAACGCCATCTTCCTTTCTATCATTCCCAATGTTTACTGTCACCACATTACGCTCTGATGGGTGTGGCCACCTCAACTATTACAGCTTTTCTTAGTGGTTTTGGTGTTTTTCTCACATCACTATTAACATTTGCACAGCAGTTAGTGCATTTCTCACAACAATTAGTGCAAACTGCAAAACCTAGAGGATCACCTGCACAAACTAGTCACTTACTAAAAATGGAACGTCCATTCCTCAGTGAAACTGCAGTGTCATCAAAATGAGAAGTCATGACACCATCGTTTATGAGCAAGATAGTCAAATAGCTTAGTCATGTTTTCATTATTATTCTCAGTGTTTTCCATTAAAAAAAAGGTCAGTACTCAGTGACACCCAGTGTTGTGCTAGTTACTGAAAAAAGTAACTAGTTACCGTTACATGTTACTTCATTCACAAAGTAACTCCGTTACTATTTTGATTACTTTTGAATACGTACGTTTCACATTTTTACTGTATATGATCTTTGTAATTCTACAGCATTGTGCAAAATAAAAACACACTACAGTCACTTATTTAGAATAAAAACATGAGGAAATTATTTTGGTAGAGCTGTGCACAAATGTGACCATTATACTGTAACAGTACATGTTGTAACTGGACATAAATGAATCATTCTGGTACATCCAGATGTTTCTGTCTGTCTGGCCTCATGTTTTCATCTACATCATCTAGATCTATATCATCCCTTGTTCCATTTAGGAAACATTTACAGGAAAAATGATAAAGAAAGATATAAAAACGAGATCAACAATTTTGTTTGTACTGACTCAAGCAATGAAATGAAGATTATTAGTTTTATTACTATTCAGCATCTATAAGTATAGTTCATTTTGACTGACATGACATAAGCAAATGATAATGTTATAAAGCAACTGGTAAATGTCCAAAAACATTTGCAGTTTGTTCAGAGAAGGAGAAACTGATACTATGATGTAAACAAATGACTAAATGTTGTGGAGGTTGAACTAATAGTTCTGAGAATTTTTATTCTGATCTGAGAAAAACATCAAAGTGACTGAAAAAAACTATTAACACCTCAACCTCATACTGTAGTGAGAGAAATATGTTTTATTTGCTTCAGTCCACCGTCAAATTACTATTAGATAATATTCATTATAGGCATCGCATGGGCGGAGCCTGACCTTTTATAGGTACAGTATGGGCGGAGCCTGACCTTTTATAGGTACAGTATGGGCGGAGCCTGACCGTTTATAGGCACCACATGGGCGGAGCCTGACCGTTTATAGGTACAGTATGGGCGAATCCTGACCTTTTATAGTTACCGTATGGGCGGAGCCTGACTGTTTATAGGCACCACATGGGCGGAGCAAGGTGTTTCCTCAACTTTCGAGTTGATTGTAATTTAAAACGGAAATAGGCAGGACGTATGTGTGCCCTTGTTTATAAATCGTTATTAATCGTTATGTGTACGCACTTCCTGGTTTTTATGGTATGCCAGCTGAAGTGTGTCTACCTACGCACACGTTTATAAATAAGGTCACTTTCTGCTGACACTACAATAAAATCAATCACTCAGAGAACGTCTCACACTGTGGATGAAAGAAAGCTTTTAAATATCTGCTATTGTTATATGTAATGTTTGTAAATATATTTGTATTTTGTGTTTCCTGCCGAGGGACAACAGATGGAAATGTTGCTATAATCTGGCATATTTACACTGTATTACAGATGTTTATGAATACACACAATCCCTATCAAATAAATGAATAAACTTAACATTATTTGTTCAGTTAAAATCAATGTTTTCTCTTTGAGATCGTCTTCCTGTTACTTTATTTAACACCATTGTTAACTCTTTGTTTACCTTCTCCAAACGGCTTCTGTGATTGGCTGGATCGTCTTTTCTTTGAGTTCTACTCCTATGCAATCAGGCCATGTATTGTTGAATTATGTCTATAATTATGAAGTATTTAAATTAAAATAGTTTTTTTTTGAGTATCTTCTCACTTTTCACAGCACCCTTTAACACTTGATTCAACTAATCTCTGATACCTTAGTCTGAGATCCCGTAGTCTGGAACTAGTTAATCTGAGGTTAAAACACATTTAGAAAGTGATTGGATTAGTGCAGATTAAATTAAATGAAAGTATTATCGTCCAGGTTTTATTTCAGCCCTGAAACCGTTATTGTTTTCCTGCATCCTGAGGCTTTTACTGTGAAATGTAGTTTCCTCTTATTGCATTAACTTCAGGATTAAGTCTGTGTTCTCTGGAATACAACACTTGTTCATTTCTGCAGTGTGTTTTAGATAAACTGTACAAGTAATACTGTGTATGAACATTATATTATGAGTTAACAGTAATATGATCTAATCACTAACACAGCTGAAGCCTTGGTTTATCTGATGTTCAGTGTTTACAGAGCAGTGGAGGTCAAACAGCAGCTGATAGCCAATCAAAAGTTCCCAAACGATTCCGTCTGAGACCATCAGAGACAGTACCACTAGATTCTAAAACTTCCTCTATTAATGACCGTTTCTCATTGTAACACGTTACAGAGTCAAGCTGTTGTCTTTTAGTCTCATTATTGCTTAGTCTCATTATTATGAATATCAAATTTAGCCCCAAGTTCTCCAGATATAATTCCAGATGTGGGCTGCGTCCCAATTCCCACACTACACCCTACACACTTACACACCTAAGTGCCCTTTAGATGTGTGTTAGGTAACCAGTGCTGTGTTGATAGCAGCAGTGCTGGCCATGTAATTTAATATATTACATATTACACAAATGAAATAACTGATGCGTTACTTACACTTGAAAATAACTTTCTTTTTTCCATTTTTTGCTGCCAACGGGGTTTAATGTTTGTTTTTTTAAAAAAAATATTGGAACGCCCAACGACTAAAGCACTTATGGATAATTCCTTTCATCAAAGTCAACTTGTATGCATGCATCACACAGGTGTGCATGAAGGGCACATAGTGGGCGGAGCTAAAGCACACTGTACGTTTGGGACACCCTAAGCACTCGCACCCTTCAATGGGAACGTGCAACCAAGGGGCGCAAAGTGTTTGAAATGAATGCAGCCTCGGTTCTGTGAGATCAACATAATTCAGAATAAAAGTCTGTTCCATCTTTATGATGCTTTCACACTGAGATAAGTAAGATAAACTATGGCCGGGCTCACAGAACGTCTCCTCAGCGAATAGCACACACCATGTTCCCGAGAATTTATTGAAATGACTCAATTCTACCAAATAAAACAAATGACTTTGTATGATGTAAAATCGTAATCTACGTTGGATTGCCTAAATCACACAACTATGTTTGGATAAATTTAGAAATTACCGGAAAGGGGTAGTCATTTGATACATGGCGCCCCCGTGGCACATACAAAGTAATCGGCTTCATTCGTGTATTGGTGTGTGTCAATGATTCGGTTCCACCAACCGTCGTAATATTTGACTCCCAAATAAATGAGAAAATGACTTTCTTTCTTTTTCTTTTGGGGCCCCTTGGGGTTCTTGTACACAAGAAGAAGAAGAAGAGTTTTGAGTTCAGAAGCCCTGAACCCTAAAAACTGTTGAGAGTAGTGAGGAGGACTTTAAGAAGCATAAAAGTGTGTTAAATAGAGAGGACGGTGAGATATTATCTGTATTTTTAACGACAGTGATTTAATAACTGTACGGTGTGTGATCGTACAGAGATGTTTGTGGTTGACTTCATCAGGGATGAGATGTTTTTCTCACACAGCGTAATATATTACAGTGCTCAGTCGGTCCATTATAGCGCTTTCACAGCCTTGTATTGTTGCGGTTTGTTCGTCCACCCTCTAACACTTCAGTAACTCTCCTATTCTCCAGTCTGGATAGAAGCGTTTTTTACCCCTGCACGTATTCTCCAGTCATTTTTTTGGGGCTGTCTAGAAATCATGGAGTTTTCCCAACGGTTGTAAATGTCTTGTAAATGTTGTTTTTAAACAATGTACAGGTTGATTTGATCAGATTATTGATCAGATTACTGCAGGGTGAAGATCGGCCGCATTTTTTTGTCCAAGCCACAGTAAAAACTCTTTTTTCCTCTGATATTATCAATAGATTAACGTTTGTTTATGTGGAAAGTCTGATTTTATTAACTTCTTCTGTTCCTGCATTGAGAAATTATCATCATCATCATCATCATCATCATCATCATCATCATCATCATCATCATCATCATCATCACGGTACCTGCTCTAAAGCGTGACATAGTGTGATACGCTTCAGCTTTGAGGAAATAATTCCACAGAACGTCCTGCTTTAAAGGGGACATATCATGTTAAATCCACGTTTTTAGCCCTTAAATGTATTTTGTTGTATATTTACATTGTTTAGAAGTACAGAAAAGTTCAAATTAGTCTCTTCAGGTGCTCCGTAGATATCTTTATATTCTGTTTTGGTCATATTTTTCAATCTGTTTAGATTTTTCTATTCTCTATTATGTTTTTTGAACTATTACATCACAGTATTTGCAGCAGAACTGCCAAATTAGTTCATCAACTCCAGGTCCAACACTTCGAGCAATCCGCCATTTTTATTTCTGGCTTTTATTTTGTAGTCCAAGCTCCAGGATGCAGAAGTTACGAGAGGATAAGTCTAAATGTTGGGTTGTTGGATGTAGTAACCCACACGCTTCATTACACCGTCTCCCAGCATCAGAACCTTTTCAAAGTGTCTGGTTGAGTTTTATTTTTTATAGAAATGTACCACATCTGTGGATAAGGTCATTTTTGTGTGTGTGAAGCACTTCAATGATGACTGCTTCATCAACCTCCACCAGTATAAAGAAGGATTTACAGAAAGACTTTGTCTGGTTGAGGGTTCAATTCCTTCTATCTTTGGAGACGATGAACAGAGCACTTCGGTAAGCTGTAAATAACGCTAAAAAGTGTGATGATAAGACGTCCCTGTCATTGTTTTGTTAGCATTAGCAGTTGCACCGTCTTCATATGTTAGCGCTGTGTGCTCGTTTTAGATCCTTGATGATATGGCCTACGTGATTTAATTTAAGTCTAAAGTTTTCATTAGTCATTTCATTTTGACATTTTTGTCTTTGAAAAGACTGTATTAAAATGCATTTCGTGATGTTAGCTTGGTGCTAGCGTTAGCTCGGTGCTTGTGTTAGCTCACTTGTTAGGGTTCTGCAGGTTCATCATCTTCATTTTCATCTCGCTCCACTGGGTCAGACTCTGGCTGGAACATGTAAGGCTGGATGGACAAGTCTAACGTTGTTGACATTTTATAAATAACCTCTGAATAAAAAGTTTATGCTCCGCTACATAGCCGTATCTCTTCTATCAAACTACAAAAATGGCCGAACAGGGTGGAGTTGAACCGAGTGTCACCTGGAGAGGGGGCGGGGTATGAAGTGTCTCATTTGCATTTAAAGAGACAGCACCAAAACGAGTTGCTCTCAGAAGCACATCAGAAAAGGGGTGGAGCTATAATAATGAGGAATTCAGACCCAAGCATTGCAGTTCTGCTTTATATAGACCACAACTGTATGATTTATATGTAAAAAGGAAGGATTTAAAACCATGAAATGTTTCCTTTAATCCAGAAACTGAGATGTTTACAGTGAAACAGAACCATGGCCTCCATAATACACAGTATTAAATAGAAATAATTTATATGCTTATGAAGCTAATGTGAGATGAGCCTCATTTAAATATGTGTGAGAACAGTTTCTGGTCCATCGTCTCATGTTCATTTCACCAACCTCTGCTTACGACAGCTTCTCTTATTATTTACTCTGTAGTGGTATGAAAATATGAAAATAGTTGGACATCACTGAGACCAACGTGGACAGAAGTCTGACGTCTGTCAGAGTTTTAATCACCAAGCAGCAGCAGAGACACAGCTGATCAGTTCCATAACGCTAGTACTGTAGTGGACGTTCCAACCAAATACTCAGGTTGACTTTGGTTCTGACTGTTTTCTGTTCACACTGTGCTGATGCTTTCACTTTGGTCCAAATCGAGTCGTGTTCTTTTACATTGTGATTAAAACGAGTAAATTGTGGTGAAAAACTTTTATTTTATATGAGAGTTCAACATCCACAATAAGTATATCACATGTTTCTGAGTTCATTTCCAGGCTTTCTGCTGCTTTTTAAAGTGTTATTAGATTTTGGGTTTGGGTTTTTGAGTGTGATAGATAGAAAGACCTCATGGCTGTCACTGTTAGTATGGAAATAGTTTGAGTTCACTTTGTTATCTTCAGTGTTTAGCAAACAAAAACCTCAACAAGGCTCAGATAACAGCATGGTGTGCTGGAAGTCTTATCAGACTGATTAGAGCTCCACTGATCTATAAAAGTAGACCACAGGTGTGGGACTGCTATTGGCAGGACTTTGAAAACACAGGTAAGACTCACATATCTGTCTTTAACATGAAATTCATTTACACAAACTATTAAATATGTTCAACTCTTTTCTGAGCACAAACTCACCTGAATAAGAACTTAGACGTGTCAGAGGGATGAGATGTAGCTGTTTGTCCTCTTCTTCAGGTTGAACCCATGGCCTCCTGGTCTCCTCTCATTCTGCTGCTCCTCTGCTTTGGGGGTGTGGCCTCATACAACCTGGAGTTCCATATCATTCGGGCTTTCGGTCTCACTTCAAAACCAGACGGGGAACCAACCAACAGCTTTGTGAGGGTTACGTGTCGTGGGGTTGTCATTGGTGAGACTTCAGTGCAGTACGATACAGTAGCCCCTCTCTGGAATCAGAAGTTTTACACCGCAGCCAGCGTGGGAACTAACGTGCTGATCGAGATGCTTAACACGGATGGTTCCAACATTAGCCCGCTGATGTCCTGCAGATTAAACCTCAAGTGGGGCATGTGGAATGACAGCTGTACTGTGTTTACAGGAGGAGCGTTGTTTTATGCCTACACACTGAAATAAAGTATCATACAGCCTGAGTCTTTGATTATATAACATGGAAACAAGTTTTACATCAATGATGGACAGATATTCATTACTGACAGTTCAGGTAAATAAATGATATTTAGTCTCACAGTGGGACTCATTTCTGATCCTGATTTCTCATCAATACTCTTGTTGTTTTTATGCTGTAAAGTGTCTTTGAGTGTCTTGAAAAGTGCTTTTAAATCAAATGTATTATTATTATCATTATTATTATTTGGATGATTTTAGACATGTTCATAAACACAGTCCAGACTTCAAAGATAAGAGGCTTTATTCCATTTAATCCTCCAATAGTTTATTCACTTTCAATCAATAAACAATAACTCAGACTCATTCAGATTAAGTATTGCATTATAGAGGAACAAAGAGTTTTAAAATGATAGTAATTATTGTTTTAACACAAAGATTTGCCAGGGAATGCATCACGAGATCACTTTATGAGTTTTAAATAACAGCTTTTCCCTCAGGTAGGTTCAGACATCTTATAATTTATAATATTAATAACAGGAAGAATTTATGTATTTATTATAACAAATACATATTGATGATGTATAAATATAATGATAATAAGCAGAGTTAAAAATATTAATACTGGTTAACTGGCATAAAACATTATACACAGATACAAGGGCGTAGCAGCACATTTTAGGCCCTGGGTACAAACCATTTTATTGTCAGGTGATCAAATCTAGACCATATGTTAGAACAAGGTCCAGGGAATGATTAAGATAATACGTTGGTTTGTTTACAGTTTGTGCAAATCAGATTGAATCTAATAGTGAGGTAAATAATTTATTTAAGCTGTTGTTTTCATCATCAACATGAATGTTAAAGTCACCTACTATGATAGCTTTATCAGTGCTCAGCACCAGATCAGTGAGAAAGTCAGAGAATTCAGAGAGAAACTCCGAGTATGGACCAGGAGGACGGTAAACTATAACCAATAAAGTGAGTTTTTCTATCTTGTTTTTGGGATTACAAATTTCAAGGGAGAGGCTTTCAAATGAATTTTGGTTAAGTTTGGTTTTTGGGGTAACTGATAAGTTTGAGTGAACTGATATTTGAAATAGGGAATCAAAGGCAGGGCACGGGCCAACGCATGTCATTCAAGGTTTCTACATACTGCGCAAATTCATCAAAAAGGTTTGTTGTAAAAGCGTGTTAGTACGGAGTGTGTGCAGTGTGTGTAATATGTCCAGAGCCCAGTAGCAGGTAGAGTGGTTGCAGTCGGCCACCACCATGCCTGGTTTTATTATTTTATCCTATAATCTCCAGACCAGCTAAACTGCCACTGAGGCTCCCCCTAACGGGAACCCGCACCTAAGCCTGGGCAATAAAACAATAACAATATATATTGCAATAGAGATGTAATCAATATCAATAGAAAATGTGTGCGATAGAATGTTCAATAATTTAACTGAACTCAATTAGAAAAAAACCCGGAAACAACCTGTGATTCAGAACCGCAAGGCTTTCTGTGGGATGTAGGCAGAGGAACAGCTTGAACTGCTCCAAAGAAGCTGTGTACATTAGTAGTTTCATGTTTTACCGCAGATGTATCGGTGCTTGGTTAAAGACCAGACATCCAACAAAGTGAACCAGTCCAAGATCCTCCGCCAGATCCACCCAAAATTCCTGCAAACACTTTGAAAGCGGGAAACTCCACTAAATCATGCTAAACTAAGCTAAACTAACACACCGACACATCCAACTGGGCTAAGAGCTATTGCTAACCACTGGTCATCAAACCATAAATGGCCACTGATTTACTTATGGTCAGATTTAACACTTGTATGGAAGGATAAAAGCTGACATGTCACACATAATTTGAATATATTTCACGTGTTCACAGACAAAGCTGGTCCCATTAGACAGTAATGTAAACCGAGGTATCCACTGGATACGTCTCCGCTGCGCCACGGCACCGATCCGGTATTTCACCGCTGTCCGCTAATTCACACCGGTTGCGTTTTGAGTGCGCCGCGGTGCTCTCCGTTTGAACGACTGTGACGTCACGAGACAGAGCAGTTCTCACGATATTTATAAAATCGCGCGAGAACGCAGTTAAATGTATGTGTTATAAACACAACAATAAACAGATAAACAGGTCAGTGTTCCTAACGAAGGAGAACAAGAAGGTTGGACTCTGGATGTGTCATAGACACATTTTTTAGCAACAGCCAACAGAGACGAGATAAAACTGTATAACATGAACTAAATCAAAGTTGCTGCAGTTTACAGTGAGTTACAGTATGAGAGGAATCAATATAATGGATGTGAATTTGTTTTTACACATTATGACGTTTTGGTGATGTATTTACTTGAAATATAATCTGAAGTGTTTTATTTTGAAAAATAACCCGATATTTTATTGTGGAGTACGTGCTAAATTCCCTTTTTAGCTTCATTTGCTCTGAGCTGATTGATGCGTCGTGCTCTGTGACTACCACATCTATGAAGGAGCTGACACGCACCACAGCGGACCTGGTGGAAATTAGGGTTAGGCCCCAACCCCGCTACAGACTCTAGCACTCTCCTGCATGCCCACCCCCATGCCCCGCCAGGCTGACACCACCAGGAGAGACCCCGCAAAGAGAGCTCCCAACAATCGGAGAAGGTAGATGGCGCAGATGGGCACGCGGCACAGTGGACCCCAGGGACGCGCCGAGCAGCACGGCCGGAGACCCACCCCGTGGCACACCCCGAACCATGTTGGCCCCACAGAGCAAGTAGGCAAATCCAAGCACCCCCAGCCAGGCCCCGCCACCCCACAACAAGTGCTGCTAGCATAGCCCCCCTCCCTACGGAGGCCAACCCCGGCCACCCACGCACCAACACAAGACCCCCCCCCCTGCCCGACGCCAACACAGCTCGGAAGACGGCGGGCCCCAGGCCACCAGCCCCACCCCGCCAAAGGCAGTGTGGCACCACACCGGACCGCAGCCAGTTCCCGGGCGGAACTGGGCAAGAGAACGCGCCCCGAGACTCCCCACCCAAAGACCCACCCCCGGGGCACCCCCGCCCCGGCACAGCACCCATGGGGCCCGGCACACCCAGCCAGCAGACCAACAACTGCCAGGGCAAGAACCACAGGCCCCGGGGGGGTGACAAATCAAAGCATCCAGACGGGAAGGCGGAGCGACCCACAGCAACACCCTGCCACCCAGCAACCCAGGATGTAAGCACCGCCCCCGAGCAGTAGCCAGTTCTTCTATCAGACATGATGAATTCATGTTGGGTGTGGGATACATATGTATGTGTATATACGTATATATGCATATGTGTGTATCCATAAAATGAAGAGTCCGTCCTTAAGACTGCTCTACTGTAAAGTGTCTTGAGATACCATTGGTTATGATTTGGCGCTATACAAATAAAGATTGATTGATTGATTGATTGACATAGATTTGGAGAGAGAGGAATCCTGCCGTTCAAAATAGAGGCCAGTTTTTCGGTAATTAGAAACCAAAATTGTTGAACTGAGGAACAGAGCCATAGGGCATGTAAATAGGAATCACTAGTTCCCTGAGAGCAGATGTCTGTTGGGGAGAAGCCCATTTTATACATTTTCTGTTGGGTAATTTGGGGTCTGTGGAGGACCTTGTATTGAATTAGCTGTAGGTTTGTGTTTTTTGTCATCCTAAAACTAAACTAAAATTCTCCCAGTGGTCCCCTTTGTCCATATCTCTCGTGGGATGTAGCAATGTTTTTAAAATGAACATCCAACCAAAATGTTTGTACTTATTTCAGGCCTTACCGATCTTTGTCCCTAGAACGTTTTTTGTCAAGCTTGATTCAATTATTTCATCATATCTATGACAAGGTAAACGTCCTCGCCTCAACCAGACCCTTCTCCAGAAATCCAAAGCCAGCGGTGGTCTGGCGCTCCCTAATCTTTGTTTCTATGACTAGGCTGTCAATTTGCATTGCTTCTCATTCTGATTCTTTTTTCTTAACCAGCCTAAATGCCCTGACTGGGTAGGTATGGAGCAGTGACGTGCCATCAGGGTAGGCAAGGTAGGCAGTGCCTACCCAAGGGTGAATTGATATTTTGATTATTTGTTTTAATTATAATTTTTTTTTTTTTAAATTATCGTATAATTATAAATTATTTATTTTTCCATTTCCAATAGCCTACAGTACCTATAAGTTTGAAAGTGTCCGTAATTTGTGCGTTTCATTGTCCAAATTACTAAACAGCGCTATTTCCTGGAAAAAAATTTTTTTCACTCCGCTGTAAGGCAGAGGGAGGCCACGCCCCCTCCCAAAGGCACGTCGCTCCTCTGGCTCCGATCCCATTGCGTGATTTTACGTGTTTGCGCATGTGCAGTCAGGTCCCCAAGATGACATCCATTTACGCGTAAAGGCATCGTAGAGAGCTACCTTTGGACGTAACTGCGCTATGCTAAATGCTATACGTAAGTTCACAGTGCATTAGTGAATAGATGATACGTGAACGCTGCTGCTACGTTCTCTAGCTAGTGGGCGGGATAACACTACAGTCATGATGACAGCGCTAGAGACGATAGAGAAACTTTTTTCTGAGGAAAATGACATCTTTTAAAAGATGGAGACCAACACCTGAGCTACTAGACCTTCAGCAAAGATAAG
The DNA here is from genome assembly GCF_900634775.1 of Gouania willdenowi. Taxonomy (NCBI): domain Eukaryota; kingdom Metazoa; phylum Chordata; class Actinopteri; order Blenniiformes; family Gobiesocidae; genus Gouania; species Gouania willdenowi. The sequence continues at coordinate 32,457,240 of NC_041054.1, read as the reverse complement.
GTCAGAACATTGTTGGTACTTTCTACAGTGAATGGAACAAAAGGAAGGATTGACTTTGTGGATGCTCCTCACTGAGGATGTTCTGAGTTGTTGTTGTTGTCATTTTCTCTGTTTCTGTGTTTCCAACACAAACAACAGATGTGCTGCCGTGTCATGAGATATATGTTGTTGGAGAGTATGGAGGCTATATTAAATAATGTTTATGTTTATTTATGATATTGATTTTGTTAGATGATAAACACTTGTTCATGTGGTTCTTATTGGGTTTTTTCTTTATTATTATGAATTTTATATTTTGATAAGCACATTGAGATGACTTTGCTGTAAATTGCTTTATACAAATAAAATTGATTTGAATTGAATTAACACTTGCCATCAGAAACATATGAAATTGTCATTGGTGGTCTGGATTTGCAACGTGCCTACCCAGCCCTAGTGGTCATGGCACGTCACTGGTATGGAGTTAAATTCCAACAAAAATGTGTCAGTATGTTTTACCCTAGTCTTCATAAATTTTGGACAGAGGCATTTCACACCATATCCAAGAAATTAAACGTTAAACTGAATCCCAACCCTCTTGTTGCTATGTTTGGGGTCATCGATGGAGAGATTCAGCTGTCGGCGCAAGAACAGCAGACCTTATCTTTTGTTTCTCTTCTGACCAGGCATACCGTGCTGCACAGATGGAGAGACGCTGCCCCGCCCACGCATGCACAATGGTTAGCAGACATTATGTATTGCTTATAGCTAGAGAAGATAAGATTCTCACTCAAACATTCAAATGCACAATTCAACAAAATATGGGGACGTTTCTTGAATTCTGTACGGAACATTTAAAAACGTTGATTCAGAGGCTGCTTGGTTATTTTGCTCTTTCAGAAGCTTAATCAGATCTCAAATGTGACTGGGGATTTGATTTTATCTCATGGCAACACTGGCAGTGTCAGGGTAGGTGTGGCTTCACAAGGGTGTTTGTGTTGTTCTTTTTGTTTTTACATGTGGACATAAAAAAGTAGCAGACTACTTCTGAAAATTTACACTTTACCAATTTACCATGTGCAGTCTTTGTTTTTGTATGTGTACTATCACTACCTCTGTAAGAGTGGCAGTTGACTGTGCTGACATCCTCTATTTCCATTGTCTGTACAGTGCTATGTTTCATATACACCGTGTTTGTATTTCAATTTCAATAAAAAGATTCTGACTAAAAAATAAAAAAAACAGTGGTCTGCTGTCGCTCTTACGGGGCTCTGAACCAGGCCATGGTAGTGCCCTGTCTGACTTCCTCACATGGTGTGGTGACAATTATTTGAACCTGAATGTAACAAAAACTAAAGAAATAATTATCGACTTCAGGAAAAACCCACCAAAGCATGAACTGGCATCATTAATGGTGAAAAGGTTGAAATGGTGAACATCTAGAAATTCCTGGGCACAATATTTGACTCCAAACTGAAATTTGATAAAAAATTATTGCAAAGAAAAGCCAACAGCGCCTCTACCTGCTGCGGAAACTGAACTCTTTTAATGTATCTACACATATTTTATGTGATTTTGATCATTTATTGAGAGTCTTTTAACCTTTTCATTCTTGTGTTAGTTTTATGGATTGTCAGCGAAAGACAAAAAAAGCCTCTCGAACATTGTAAAAACTTGTGCCAGGATCATGCAGGGTTCGAGACTGCAACCAAATTGGTCGCATATGAGAATATTTTTTCAGTGTGTGAGTGAAAATTTTATCTGGTCGCATCTGTGTGAGTGTGAGTGAAAATCCAAAAGGAGGAAACTTCCTCGTCCTGTTGAGTCTTCCTCCTGTGAATCAGGGTCTGACATGGACTACATGCTGCCATGTCCCCAAACACACACTGCTGCGTCACCAACACTGGGTAGAGACACGGTCTGTGCTGCGTTCACGGACACTGGGACAAACACACACTGGGGACAGGTGTCCGGGCACGCGGAGCAACAGAGTGCATGGGGCGCAACCACCAGCCCTCAGGCTCCAACCATCCACCAGGCCTCACTGACTCTTAGTCTGAAACCGGCTGCGATCATCCCAGAAGAGGTTGTGGATCGGCCAATAGAAACGCTGCTGTTTAACAAAACAGAACTCACGCCAGCACAGCTATACTGCTACACAGACGATGTTCCTGCAAACCCAGAACGTCTCCAGGTCCAACCAGACCATCTCAAGGTATGGACCAGTGAACAATGGACCAGCAGAACTGACTCACTTAAACTACAACACATCCTCATACTTACACTCCACTCACAATCACCACATATACAGTATGTTTGTCTGTCTTCCCTCTTTGTTATGATTTTACAATAGTTAGTCTAGATTAGTTTAGAATAGTGATCCACTTTACTACATGTAATCATGACTTTTAACTTAGAAATGCATTTCATCATGGTTTAATCACCACATTGTTCTGGTTTCTTATTGAATTATGTAAATAAAATGTTAAACGTAATCTTTGATTCCTCTGATTCATTAAAGCTGTGATGATGGTGTAGATTTGCTGTTAGAATTCACTTCCCTGATTTAATACTTTGTTTAGTCTGAAGAAAAACTTAAGACATATTTCCTCTTTTTAAGAGGTGGCACCCAGTAATTCATTGAGCTAATATTAATAATCATAATTAATATCCTCATTCATATAACCCATTATTAACTACCCTTATCCTCCTACATAGTGTATTAAATGGAAAATTAGTTTTCATTTTTTTGAATCAATATTATTACAGATAGTAATTTGTGGTCAATGAAAAACACTAATCTTTGGGGGGAAAAGCTGCATTTTTAGTCAACCATAACATGTACTACAAAGTATTAAAGCGTGGACACGTCGTTATAATGTTGAATATATAATGAAATCCCCACAGGCCGTTTCCTGCCCTATTGTTTATGTAGTACCTTGTATGGAAGGCCAGGGGCGATGTCGCCCCCATGTTTACATCCAGTAAGTGAAGAAGAATGGAACCAAAACACAACAACAAAAGAAGATGCTTTTCACTGACCCTAAAGTTTGGGAATATTTCACTGAAAACAAAGCAGTAAACTCTGAAGTTAAGCTCATATTCTATGAAAGTCGTCTAGCGACGCACAAACATTCATATGTAACGCAGAGAAGTAAAATGACTAAAATTACATCTGGTTCTTTTTATTTGAATCCCCTGATGATTTGATGATCAAATAGTAATAGTAATAGTAATCATGGTAGAAGTTTATGTTTAATGCACTAATCATTAAATTAGTGATTCTGAATGATGTAAAATGTCCCTGTTTTGTGTTCCGCTGTTAGAATTCTTTTCAGTTTTAGTCTTTTATTTACTGTATTTAACTTATGTTACATCTACCAACCATTCATTTTTCTGGAATGACTCGTTTATGCAAAATATCAGGCATTTGAGTTATTTTTTATTGAGTTTTATTAATTATTTTTAGTGGAAAAACAAACAACACATGGCTTACCTGGATGATTCCCATGAAGCAAAATTGAATTAGACTTTTGTCTAAATACTCCCTGTCGAACAAGCCCTGGTCCTTCAGGTCAACAAACAGAAGTTCATACTTTGTTTACGGAGGAATCTCCACCAACGTTCAATCCTCTGCTTTGCTGTGCATGATGTAACTTTCAGATGAAGAGCCATCATTATGTTACGGTGAAGAAAACACTGGAAGTCTCTTACTCCAACATTCTCTGTTCCCTGATCACCTCTAACAATCCTTGGACGACCGCCTCCATGTCGTAGCCTCCAGGGTCACTGCTCGTAAAATATGAATTTAACCAGATCATTTTTCTGGAAAATTCATCAATGCATCTGTTGATGCAAATGCAAAACGGCTTCAGTTTGTCATAAGAGTCTAAGTACCAAACGTAGTTGGGACCCTTTCTGTGCTGTGGATGCTCTGAGTTGAACATCTCGTTCTTTTAGGGTTAAACGCACGTCTTCTTTGCTCACATGGATTCCATTCTCCTCACACATGGCATGGATCCACCTATAACATGGAGCTGGCCAGTGATGTTTGAATGAAGGAAATGATCTGATCATAACTTTCCACACGTCTTCAATGTTCTTTTCAAATGTCGTTTGGAGATCACGTAATAGTGTCGCTGTGCAGGCAGAGCAGAAATGTCCTTATACTAATTATAATAAAGCTTTTGATCCTCTAACATGATGAACTCCTAACAAGCAGAGCATGCCGTCTGATGACTGATGTTTATAAGCATTTTATGTGTGCACTTAAAACTATTACGTGCTCACTTAGAACTACTTTTACGTGAACACGTATTAGTTTCACGTGCTCACGTGCAGAGTCGGCGCCAGGCAGCATTAACTGGGGGGCATTAAGAAAATTGCGGGGGGCACGAGTAGCATCTGGAAGAATGGATGTTAGGTAAAACATGCTAATATGTGGTGTAATAAATCTACTGGTGCACCTCATTTCTGATGATCAACTTCCGTGTGTGTTGACGGCTGTTGTTAGCGGTATTTATAATTTTTTACTACCCTAAAAAAAGCTGTATTTTTTTTTGTTGCAAAAGTGTCAAATGGTAGAAGTTCTAACATCTATTGTTCCTCACACCAGCCTCACAGTTAATAGCCAGTCACCAGTTTATTTAGATACTATTTGGAGCGTAACAATCAATCAATCAATCAATCAATCTTTATTTGTATAGCGTCAAATCATAACCAATGGTATCTCAAGACACTTTACAGTAGAGCAGTCTTAAGGACGAACTCTTCATTTTATAGATACACACATATGCATATATACGTATATACACATACATATGTATCCCACACCCAACATGAATTCATCATGGCGGCAAGGAAAACCTTCTGTTAAGCAGCAGGAACCTTGTGTGGATCCCATTCCTATGATGAACAGCCATCCACGTTATGCTGTGTTGGGTGTGTGCAGAGGAAAGGGTGGAGACAGAGTTGTTGAGACTCTGTAACTCCACACTGAGGATCCCACGGACCTGCAAGACAAAAGCCAGAAGGAGTACAGGAGCAAACACACAAGGGAAGAAGCAGACATAGAGGGAGTGTTAGAGAGAGGAATGGGACCCTCTCCGGTCCCTCTCTAACCTAAATGACCTCTCTCTTAACGCCCTCTCCAACCTCTCTCCAACCGAGCATGCCAGACCCCCCCCCCCGGCAGTCTATGCCTATTGCATCTTAATTATGAGCTATGAGCTGGTTCCTAACTAAAAGCTTTACCAAAGAGGAATGATTTGAGCCTAACCTTAAAGGTAGAGAGGGTGTCTGCCCCCCGAACCGTGGTTGGTAGATGGTTCCAGAGAAGTGGGGCCTGATAACTGAAAGCTCTTCCTCCTATACTACTTTTAGAGACAAATGGAACAACGAGTAGTCCAGCATTTTGAGAGCGTAGTGTTCTGGGGGGATTGTATGGCACTACAAGCTCCTTGAGATAGACTGGTGCCTGTCCATTTAGGGCTTTATAAGTGAGAAGAAGAATCTTGAATTCTATTCTATATTTTATGGGAAGCCAATGCAGAGAGGCTAATACAGGAGTAATGTGATCTCTTCTCCTAGTTTTAGTCAGTACACGTGCTGCAGCATTTTGAACCAGCTGAAGTGTCTTAAGCGACTTGCTCGGGCAGCCTGCTAAAAGAGAATTACAATAATCCAGTCTAGAGGTAACAAAAGCATGGACTAGTTTTTCGGCGTCGCCCTGAGACAGGATAGATCTGATTTTAGCAATGTTACGGAGATGAAAGAAGGCAGTTCTTGAAGTTTGTTTTATGTGAGAGTTGAAGGATAAGTCCTGATCAAATAGAACCCCAAGGTTTCTAACAGTTGTGCTTTGTGCCAGAGTAATGCCATCTAGGGCAGTTAGGCTAGCATAGGTTTCTCTAAGGTGTCGCGGGCCCAGTACAATGACCTCAGTCTTGTCTGAGTTGAGAAGAAGAAAATTTTGGTCCATCCAGGCCCTAATGTCCTTTAGACAGGCCTCAAGTTTAGATAGCTGATTTGTCTCACCTGGCTTCATTGATACATACAGTTGGGTATCATCAGCATAGCAGTGGAAGTTAACAGAGTATTTTCTCATAACATTACCAAGGGGGATCATATAGATACAGAAGAGGATTGGACCTAGCACAGAGCCCTGAGGAACCCCGTAGCTTACTTTAGTGTACACAGAAGACTTATTATTCACGTGTACAAACTGGTACCTATCAGATAGGTAGGACTTAAACCAGTTTAGGGCAGTCCCTGTGATTCCAAGTAATTTCTCTAATCTCTCTAGTAGAATATAGTGATCTATAGTGTCAAAAGCTGCACTAAGATCTAATAAAACCAGCACTGAGAGTCGTCCTTCATCTGAAGCCCAGAGTAGATCATTAGTTACTTTAACTAAAGCAGTCTCTGTGCTGTGTTGAGCTCTAAAACCTGACTGGAAGTCCTCGAACAGGCTGTTGTTTTGAAGGAAGTCACAGAGCTGAGCCGCCACAACTTTCTCAAGAATCTTTGAAATAAAAGGAAGATTAGATATAGGCCTGTAGTTTGCTAAAGTGCTGGAATCAAGAGTAGGTTTTTTGAGAAGGGGTTTGATTACAGCTACTTTAAAGGACTGTGGCACGTAGCCTATTGATAGGGATATATTTATTGTCTCCAACAAAGATGGGCAGACCAGGGGAACAACTTCTTTAAACAGCTTAGTTGGGATCGGATCTGAAAGGCAGGTCGATGGTTTGGAGGATGAAATAATAGAGTTAAGTTCCTGAAGTCCTATATGTGTGAAACAGTTTAGGTTAGGCCTATTTACATTTAATGGTACAGCAGGCCCAGGTGAAGGCAGGGAGTGGCTAATTTTATCTCTAATCTTATGAATTTTATGGTTAAAAAATGTCATAAAGTCCTCACAGCTGAGGGCTAGAGGAATCATGGGCTCAATAGAGCTCTGACTTTGTGTTAGCCTGGCTACAGTGCTGAAAAGGTACCTCGGATTATTTTTATTTTCTTCAATTAGTGAGGAGTAGTATGTAGATGGACTATGTCGTAAGGCTGTCATGTATTTACTATGGCTTTCTTGCCAAAGTATTCGTGACTCCTCTGTTTTATTGGAGCGCCACATTCTCTCTAATTTACGGGTTGTTTGTTTGAGTGTGTGAGTTTCAGAGCTAAACCACGGAGCTTTCCTCTGACGTTTCATAGTTTTTTCCCTCAATGGGGCAATTGAGTCCAAGGTGGATTTTAGTAGACTAGCAGAGCTATCGACAAGCAGATCCAGTTGAGAGGGGTTATAATTAATATCATAGTTATTTATTGGATGGTGCACTGAGTTTAAGGCAGCAGGAATGGCCTCTTTAAATTTAGCCACAGCACTATTGGACAGATTTCTACTCCTAACTATTTTATTGCACAGTGCGAGATCCTCTAGGATAATGTTAAAAGATATTAAAAAGTGATCTGATAGCAGAGGATTTTCAGGGTAGACTTTTAGTTCATTAATATCAAGGCCATATGTTAGAACAAGATCAAGAGTATGATTTAAACGATGAGTAGCTTCATTAATAGTTTGAAAAAAGCCAACTGAGTCTATTAGGGTCATAAAGGCTGAGCTCAGGCTATCACTATCTTTGTCCACATGGATATTAAAATCTCCTACTATCAGTATTTTATCAGAACTGAGGACTAAGTTTGATATAAACTCAGAGAATTCTGATAGAAATTCAGAATAAGGGCCTGGAGGACGGTAAATTATCACAAATAAGACTGGCTGGCAGGTTTTTGATTTGGTATGAGATAAATTTAGAACCAGGCTTTCAAAGGAAGTGTAACTGGCCTTTGGTTTAGGATAGATTAGGAGAGAGGAATGATAAATAGCTGCTACACCACCTCCACGGCCTATGTCTCGTGGCATATGAGTATTTAAATGACTGGGAGGAGTGGCTTCATTTAAACTAACATATTCATCTTGATACAGCCATGTTTCAGTTAAACAGAATAAATCAAAGTTATTTTCTGAGATAAGGTCATTTACTAGTAGAGATTTGGATCTCAGTGATCTAATATTTAATAGAGCACATCTAATGCTTTTATGTTTTGGTGTTTCTAGATTTGAGATTTTAATTTTTTTCAGATTTTTATAATTGATAGCTCTTTTATTTGATTTTATGTTAAAATCATTGTGAAATATGGGTCGGGGGACAGACACCGTCTCCATAAAATAATATTCATCACCATCACAACAGTTGCCATGGCGATGAACACAGCTATCATAATAGCAATGGGAGGGAAACTGTCCTAAGGCAAGCGCAGAGGGGCGTGGAGGACTCCGCCTCTGTAACATGGTCTCATTCATGAGATGTCATAACAGTGACTGTGCCATGTTTTCTGATAGTAGAGATGCTCCCTCCAAAGTAGGGTGGATTCCATCTCTTCCTATCAGGTTCGGTTTTCCCCAGAAGGATCTCCAATTATCAATGAAGCCCACCTCGTTTTCTGGACACCACCTCGATAGCCAGCGGTTAAATGATGACATGCTATAGGCTATACATGTCATCACTGGTCAGATTTGGTAAGGCACCAGAGAAAATTACGGAGTCCGACATTGTTTTAGCATAAGCACAAACTGATTCAATGTTCACTTTGGTTGCTTCCGACTGACGACGTCGGGAGTCATTAGTGCCGACATGGAGGACTATCCTATCAAACTTACGATTACTCTTTGCCAGCAACTTTAGATTTGATTCTATGTCGCCCGCTCTGGCCCCTGGGATGCACCTCACGATGCCCGCTGACTTCGCTAGCTTCACGTTTCTCACTATGGAGTCGCCAATTATCAGAGTTTGTTCCCCGGTGAGTGTGTTGTCCTCACAGAGGGGGGAGAACCTGTTTGAGACGTGAACATGGTGGTGTCCCGAGCGGCTTTTTGACCTTTGACTATGCTTACCACGGACAGTAACCCACTCATTGCTGGCCGGGGGGGAGGCTAAGCTAGAGCTAGAGCTAGCACGGTCCGCACCGGCTAGGTCCTGCTTGCTAGCTTCGGTTTTGGTATCAGGGGTGCGGAACCGCTTCTCCAGATTGTTGATCCTCGCCTCCATATCTAACAGTACGCTACACTTTATGCAACTACCATTGTCCCTAAAGGAGGACGAGAAGTAACTAAACATCTGACACACCGGGCAGGAGAGCGGAGGGGAGGAGAGAGAAGCCATAGGTGCTAAATTTAAGCTAAGCTAAGCTAAGGACAAAAGGAAGTTTAAAGGAGATTACACTGCCTATAAGAGGCGAGATTGCTTTTTACTTAACCTTCGTACGTTTAACTCTACGGTAAAACAAGTGTTTTCAAGGCTAAAATATCAATGACAACAAGTTTGATTAGCGTTAGCAGAACACAGTAGTAGAGCGCTGCAAACAGCGGTAGAGTGTAAACAGGAAATGATCGATACGTCACCACGTCAGCACGTCACCAGCTGTGCTTTAACACCGTGAAACAAAACTACAGCGTGTCGTGAGCAGCTTTTTACTAAAACATCCACAGACTGAACAGTCCTATCGTGTGAGGAGACCTGGTCCAGGACCTGGGGAGGGAAACCAGGGGCAGTGGACTTCAGTTTTCGCTCTAATTTCTCCATAAATATCACAAAAACGGAACAAGTTAAAAAAATAAATAAATAAATGAATAAAACGCTGTTTATCTGGTTTTTGTTTTTTTTGTTTTTCTGTTTTGGTTTTAAATCAGAAAAACAAAACAACCACACTGTTTATTTGTTTATTTGATTTGGTTTTAAAACGGAATAACCAAAGAACAAAGAGTACACGGATTCCTGATACTATGTAAACACAGCCACAAAAACAAAGTTAGCTCGCTAAGCTAACATACCTTATGAAGTGGTCGCTACAGCATCAGCAGACTCTGCTCCTCCTGACCACAGACGTAGCTTTAAAATCCACTTTTTACAGCGTTGTTCTGTGAGCTTTTTACATTTCTCACCTTTGTGAACAACAATCTTTGGTTCTCTATAAAATATATTTTCCTTTTTCTCTGTTCGAACGATTGGAGCATCCGTAAACTACACAAAATGTGGACATTTTGATGATTTTCGATGACAATTCTCAAGTTTCCTGCTCTCCATCTGAATTTAGCGCTTTAGCTTTGTCACGATGCAGCAATGTGAGTGATGTCACGTGAATGAACAGAGCAGGACATAGACATATACACATTACAACAGCTCTAGGGTACATGTTAAACAATGACACCACAGTATATTATATCTATGGAGCAGACTCCTGTACGCTCAGTGAATGGACACATACAGTTGAGAGCCAATCAGATATCTTTGATTAATAAAAAGCTGCCCTGCAGTGGCCGGGAAGAGTGTGTGTGTGGGGGGGGGGGGGGCACAGTAGGTCAGCTAGGGGGGCACTGCCCGTGAATGCCTCCCCATGACGCCGACACTGCTCAACCTTTACGTATCAAACAAACAATAACAAAATAAATAGTTCTGCAGGGCTTTACTTTGGAATTATTGCTTTTTCAAAACATCTCTCCTGTAACATTTCATAGGAAATTACATTACACTTTTTTACTAAACACTAACAGTTTTTTAACTAAACATAAACGAAGAAGAAGAAGAAGTTATAAATAATTCAAGTTTTAATAAAATTAAACTCATTTAGATTTTGGGATAAATCTTATTACATTTGTCTAAAAACCTCCCTCAACATCACTGGCTCTGCTTTGGCCTGGTTCCACTCCTACCATCTGGATCAATAACTGCTCCCCTGTCTCAAGGTGTGCCCCAAGGTTTGGTGCTTGGTCCTCTCCTCTTCATCCTCTATCTTCTCCACCTTGGTTCTATCATGTTTCATCTCCAAAAAATCTGACATCATCATTATTGGCTCCCAAAACATCATAAACTCCTCTCAGAATTCCTCCCTTCATCTTGACCAGACCACTCTATCACCATCCCCTCTCATCCGTAACCATGGCGTTCTCTTTGACAAACACTCTCATTCCAACAGCACATAAATCACATAACCAGCTCTGCCTTCTCCACGCGTCCCTTTCCTTTTCTGCAGCTGAAACCCTCATTCATGCTTTCATTACCTCCAGACTCGATTAGTGCAACAGCATCTTCTACGACCGACCATCAAAACCCTCAATAAACTTCAATACATCCAGAACTCTGCTGCTCGCCTCCTCACACACACTCCTTCCCGTGAACACATCACCCCTGTTCGTGACAGCTGAGTTTATAAAGAATGATTATTAATGATAAATTAATCATTTCATTTACTGATGACATCATTTTGGCAAGATATAAATAAATAAATTAATTAATTAATTAATTCATACGCTAACCACCTCATACTACAGTGAAACATTGTGCTCTCATCTCTCAGCCCAGTGTGTGATACATAGATGTACTTCAATAGAAACATGTGTGTACTGTAATAAAGTTTAATAATAATGATTATAATTATAATAATGATATTAATAATTATAATAATAGTAATAATAATAATAATAATAATAATGCATTGGATTTTATATAGTGCTTTATCATAGACACTCAAAGTCACTTTACAGAATTAAAACATTATTCTTTCACTCCACACTTAGTGGTGGTAAGCTACTATTGTAGCCACAGCTGCCCTGGGCAGACTGACAAAAGGCAAGGCAAGGCAAATTTATTTATATAGCGCATTTCATACTCAAGGCAACTCAATGTGCTTTACATGATAAAACATTCAATTGTTTAAAATCAATAAGAACATTTAAAATCATCAGTAAAATCAATTAAAATCATCAGTAAAATCAATTAAAATCATCAGTAAAATCATCATGACATCATCAACATGACCATAAATCTCTCTCTCAATCATACACAGTAGAGAAAAAAAGTGCCTTTAACTTTGATTTAAAAATGTTCACATGTGATGTTGACTTCAGCTCTGCTGCAGTTTGTTCCACTTCTTTGCAGCATAACAACTAAACACAGCATCACCATGGTTACTGTGAGCTCTGGGCTCCACTATCTGACCTGTGTCCATAGATCTCAGAGACCTACTGGGTTCATACCTGACTAACATCTCACTGATGTATTCTGGACCAAACCCATTCACACATTTATAACCAGCAGCAGAACTTTAAAGTCTATTCTGAGGCTGACTGGGAGCCAGTGTAAAGACTTTAAAACTGGAGTAATGTGCTCTGACCTCTTTGTTCTGGTTCAGACCCGAGCTGCAGTGTTCTGAACCAGCTGTAGATGTTTGATGAAGACCATTACAATAGTCCAGTCTGCTGGAGATAAAAGCATGGACCAGTTTCTCCTGATCTTTCTGAGTCATTAAACCTTTCACTCTGGAGATGTTCTTTAGGTGGTAGAAGATGTTTTTGTGATAGATTTGATCTGATGCTGAATGTAAGATCTGAGTCAATCAGAACACCAAGGTTTTTGACTTGGTCTTTATCTTCTAAAGATCCAGACTCAGATACTTGCTGACAGCAGTCCTCTTTTCCTTGTTACCAAAGACAATCACCTCCATCTTGTCATGGTTTAGTTGAAGGAAGTTTTCACTCATCCATCAGTTTACTTTTTCTAAGCAGTCACACAACACCTCAATGGGACCATAGTCATCTGGGTTCAGTGATAGATATAGTTGTGTGTCATCTGCGTAGCTCTGATAATCAACCTTACAGTTGTGTAAAATGTGTCCTAAAGGAAGCATGTAAAGGTTAAACAGAAGAGGTCCAAGAACAGATCCCTGAGGAACCCCACAGGACATTGGTAATCTGTCAGATTCAAAGTTTCCAATGCTTACAAAATAGCTTCGCTCCTCCAAGTAGAACTTAAACCATTGCATTACTTTAACATTTAGTCCAACCCATGTTTACAATCTGTGCAACAACATTGTATGATCTACAGTGTCAAATGTAGACTTAGATCCAATAGAATGAGAACAGATACTTTTCCTGAATCAACCTTATGTCATTGATCACTTTGATCAGATCAGTTTCTGTGATGTGATGAGAACCAAAACCTGACTGAAATTTATCAAATATTTTGTTGAATGTTAAGAATTGACTCAGTTGGTTGAAGACCACCTTCTCAATGATCTTGGCCATGAATGGAAGCTTCTGATTGGTCTATAGTTAGCCAGTATAGAGACATCCAGTGTTCTCTTTTTAACAGAGGTTTAACAGCAGCTACTTTCAGGGATTTTGGTACGGTGCCTGATTGGAATGATCAGTTAATTATCTGACACTAATCAGTGATAAATGACTTTACAACAGTTTTAAAGAAGTTTGAGGGTATTGTGTCAAGGCAACACGTTGATGGATTCAGCTGCTGAACAGTTTCCTCTATTGTTTTTGGGTTCACTGTAATAAACTCTAACATTATAGTTGACTCCTCCCTCAGTGGTTGAAGCTGTTCAAGCTTTTTGTGATTTTGCTGGTTTGTTCTAATGTTTGACCTTATTGATTGTATTTTTTCATTGAAATATACAGTAAATTCATTGCATTTTTCAGCTGACAGTAATTCAGGGGCTATCTGATCTGGGGGGGTTGTGAGCTTTTCAATTACAGAAAACAACGTGCGAGAGTTGTTGACATTTTTGGCAATAATTTCAGAAAAGTATTGCTGCCTTGCTTTGAACAAGCCATCATTGAATTTTCGCAGACTTATTTTGTACAGTTCTAGATGAATTTGGAGTTTTGTTGATCTCCATTTACGCTCAGCTCTTCTACAGTCAGATTTCAAATTCTGCATTATCTCAGTCCTCCTCCAAGGTGTTTTCTGTGTGTTTGGTTTTCTCTTAGTTTTGATTGGAGCCACCACATCTATGACATCACAGACGTTTCTATTATACTCATCCAGAAGATCATCAACTGTCTCAGCACTCAATGTTGGTGTCATTGCTATGGCTTCCATAAACTGTGCACTTGTGTTGTCATTTATGTACCTTTTCTTTAAACACACATAACTAGGGGGAACAGATGTTACAGTCTCTAGGTCAAAAAAGACACAGAAATGATCAGATAGAGCTAAGTCTCTTACATCAACAGCAGAGATATCAACACCTTTAGAGATAACCAGATCCAAAGTGTGACCTTGAGTGTGTGTCGGACCAGTCACATGTTGTGTAAGACCAAAAGTATCCATTAAAGCATACAGTTCTTTGGCAGTATTGTCCATGTTATTGTCTACATGAATATTTAAGTCACCTGTTATTATTAAAAAGTTGTATTCAGTGCATACAACTGACAGCAGTTCAGCAAACTCATCCATGAATTCTCCAGAATATTTTGGGGGTCTATAAACGACTAAAAACAGAACTCTTGAATCACCCTTCAGTAAGAATGACATATATTCAAAGGAGATAAAATCACCAAATGTTATTTCTTTGCACTGAAATATTGATTTAAAAATGGCAGCAACTCCACCACCTTTCCTGTAAGTACGACACTTATTGAAATAAATAAAGTCTTGTGGTGAACTTTCATTGAGAATAGTATTACTGATACCATCATTCAACCATGTTTCATTAAGAAATAAAAAGTCCAAGTGATGTGTTAAAATAATATCATTAATTAGTAGTGACTTGTTAACAAGAGATCTAACATTAAGAAGAGCTAATTTTAAAGACTTTACTGGAGACACTGGTGGACTTTTTGGATGACATGTTATAGGAGTCACATTTTTATCTCTATTAAGATTTTTGTTTTTCTTTAATTTAACATTTTTACCTGTGTTACCTGTCACCACAGGAATTAAAGAAGCTGCATTAACTCCATAAGGCCCTGACTTTTTCTGGTTGTTCCTAAAAATAGAGCTATTGCAGTCTAGACCCAGCACACATCAGACCTGTGTCGCTCTAAGATGAACACATCTGGCCTGAGGAGAAGAGTGATCCTGGACCTGGTATCATTGAGGAGGGATGGGTGGTGCTGATTGGTTCTTTAGAGGAGATAAGATGGGACCATGGTGGGGTAAAGGGTGGGGTGTCAGTCTTGTACCAGCTAGAACCAGCTCGTTCATCTGGGCAGTTAAATCCAAGAAGGCAGGGGTAGGAGAGAAGTAGGTGAATTTTGGGGTGAAGCAGGTGGGTCCTGAGATGCGGGGGTTGGGTTGACCTCTTTATTTTGGTGATTTTGATTTCTTGCTGGAAGCTCATGGACTCCATGTTCTTTCCTTGTTGTTTTGTTCTCTGATGGTACATGTTGTCCTCTGTCTTTATCAGAACTGATAGCAGTGTGACTGGTGAAGTAAAACAAGTTGGATGTGAAGAGTTTTACTCCAGCCTTGTTTAGACACAGTCCATCTGCTCTAAAAAGATGACCACGTTCCCAAAAAATAGGAAAATTTTCTATAAAATTTAGTGAAAGGGAAGCACAAGCTGAAGATAAATATTTATTCAGAGTAAATCCTTGAGAATTTCAGATCTCCTTTGTGGACTGGAGGTATCTGGCCACTAATGAACACTTTAGGCTGCAAACAGCTCACAGTTTTTAGCAGATGGGTGAAATCCTGCTTTAACACCTCAGACTCCTCCTTGGCTAAATCATTTAACCCAAAATGAATCACAACATTTTTCAAATGTGGGTAATCTGCAACGATATGCAAGATTTTGTCAGCCAGGTCTGATACTGTGTCATTAGGTAAACAGATCACTTTCACGTTGCTGCTAAACATCTTCTGAGCATCTTTAACAGAAACGTCTCCCACTATCAGTGTGTGAGGTTGTTGCTTTGGCCGACCATGTCGCTTTTGTTTTCCTGAAGCACTTTCAGTCTTCACAGAAGGTTGTGTGTTGACCTCATTAGAGCAGATCCTAGGTCATTCAGCAGTGGGGCGAATCGATTACCCAGTTCTACATGAAACTGGGTTTGTGACTTGGTGATACTCCTGCCTTTAGCAGATGTCCACTTTTGTGCCTGGGCAGACAAGGGAGTTGATGTTGAGGCTACAGTCTGAGAAGCCAGTGCAGGCCAGTCCGTCTCATTATTGATATCAGGGCGCTTTGCTCGGCCCGTTTGCCTTTGAAGTGGATATGACTTTTTCTTAGGCTTAGCTCCCAGAGTATTCCAGGGAGGACTCGCACCTGTTGGCTTATCAACGGGAACAGGATCCTCCCTAGGCCTGATAGCTTTGTTAGCACGGGCTGGTACCGAGTTAGCTTTATCCACTCCGCTGTTTTGAAACAGCGGCACAGTCTTATCATTATCATATCCACAGTGTTCATTAACCTCAATGTTTACTTGTATTCCTCACACTGTAGTCTCCAGTTCAGTAATCTTTTGGAGAAGACTGCTGTATTCTGTTGTGGAAAGAGCCATTCTTCTGCTAGTTAGCTTGCTACTTGTAGCTAGCTAGCTTGCTACTTAGCTTTCCAGTTGAGCCAGCAAATAAAAAGGCAGTAGATGGTAAATGATAGAGTTTGATGTTGAGGTATCGTATCATTTCTCAGAAGAAAAAGTTCATGTTTAGTAAATAAATTCCTCTGTGAGCTCCGCTCTGCTCTTTTGCTGCTGTCAGCGAGGCTGCCATGGTGAACCATAAGCCCCTCCCACCGCCACCAACGCTCTCACTCACTACAATCATACCAGGCAATCTGGGTGAAGTGCCTTGCACAAGGACACAATGACAGATACCACTGCAGCGACTGTCACTTGTCTGCACATGATGTCAAAGGTCAACACTACAAGAAGTGCAATCATTTATAGACAGTAATGTATGTTTTGTTATTGCAATTAAATAAATGAATTTATTTTATTGCATAATTGTGACCATCACCAGCCCTCCCTAAGGAAGTGTAAGAAATACTTTATTATAGGGAGGATATAAAA
This sequence comes from Gouania willdenowi, assembly GCF_900634775.1. Lineage (NCBI taxonomy): Eukaryota > Metazoa > Chordata > Actinopteri > Blenniiformes > Gobiesocidae > Gouania > Gouania willdenowi. The sequence goes on along the minus strand of NC_041054.1, from coordinate 32,440,400 downwards.
AGGGAGAGCAGTGTTACACCTGGGTGAGGGGGGAAGGGAACAGGGAGGAGAGATACAAGGTGGTAAATGTAAAGGGTGGAGAAGAGTTGATTATTGTAAAGTGAGAGTGAGATGTGATGTTGTAGTTGTGTATATTGTGTTTATTGTGTTGTGTAATCAGCGGCGACGCGAGACACGCCCACGACAACAGCGCAGCCCGCGGGCCCCAGGCCACCAGCTCCATCCCGCCAAAGGCAGCGATGGATGGATGGATGGATGGATGTATAGATGGATGGGTAGATGGATAGATGGTTGGATGTATAGATGTATAGATGGTTGGATGGATGGATGGATGGATGTATAGATGGATGGATGTATAAATGGATGGATGGGTGGATGTGCAGATCGATGGATGGATGGATGTATAGATGGATGTGTAGATGGATAGATGGATGGATGTGTAGATGGATGAATGAATGGATGGATGGATGTATGTATAGATGGATGGATGAATGAATGGATGGATGGATGTATAGATGGATTGATGAATGGATGGATGTATAGATGGATGTATGTATAGATGGTTGGATGTGTAGATGGATGGATGTATAGAAGGATGGATGAATGGATGGATGCATAGATGGATGGATGGATGGATGGATGGATGGATGTATAGATGGATGGATAGATGGATGGATGAATGGATGGATGTATAGATGGATGGATGGATGGATGTATAGATGGATGGATAGATGGATGGATGGATGGATGGATAGATGGATGGATGAATGGATGGATGTATAGATGGATGTATGTATAGATGGTTGGATGTGTAGATGGATGGATGTATAGAAGGATGGATGAATGGATGGATGTATAGATGGATGGATGGGTGCCACCATGGATTTTACCGATACAGGCACACAATCGATTCACACACATCGTGTAGGTTTGTATCTACCGTACATACGTAGATACTGATTCATATCCATTCATCTCCACATTCTTAATATATAAGCATCATACTTATATAGATCTAAGAGAAACAGGAAACCACATCAAACCTGAGCAGCTACTTTTATTTTGGTAATCATAGCACAAAGTAAAAAAAATAATCTGATGCAGGAACAAACTATAGTGAGTCTTTGGTGTGAGGGACATACAGTAGATATTAGGAGGGATCTTTACATAAAGAGGTGGAGCTCTTCATGACGTGGTTAGAAACACAAAGCTCCATTCACACTAAAGATGAACGTAACATAGACCTGCAGAGTAGAGTGCATTGTTCTACGTCGCTCTGTGACTGTTTTTACATGAGTTCTGATCATAAACATTGATCTATTCATTACATTCACATGGAAAAAGCTGCTTATGCAGTTTGATCAAGGCTGTAATGACTCAGCAGGAACCATTAAAGTCAATCTGGGTTCTAGACCTTACGTTGACTCCTTAGATCACAAACTCAAACTCATTGTAGTTCAGGGGCCAAAAACGGCCACAGATTAAAGGTGTGAAAACAAGTAATTCCCACAGTCATGTGACCAAGTTTACACTTCTACGTATAAATGATATGTAACGTCTGTCATATATAAAATCTGTAAGGCAACGACAATATCCAAACAATAAGATTTCAGTCTGTGCGGGATCAACACTTTAAAAGTCCTTGATTTTGTGGCAAATTTTTATTGAATTTAGGAAAATTTTGCAGAATAGTTTGAAGAAAACGGCAAGATTTGCAAAAAAAAAAACTGAGAGTTATTTCATGTAATTTCAACAAATGTCCCACATACTTTGGTCTAAAAACATTCTGACATTTTTATAAATAGTTCAGTGATTATTCATTATTGACACTGTAAATGTTTAGTTTGATCTGATCAATACGTTATAGATATAGATCATGTAGTGGGGGGGTGGTCCTTATGTTTCTTCCATGTTCATCTTCCAATATGTCTGTAACTCCATCACATATAAAGGTAAATATGGTATAGTAATAAGCTCCACCTACAGAAATAGATCTGCTATACATCATATCTGGAGGACATGTCAGCTCCTCTAAATAGTCAGTGTGTGTGTTTGGGTCTGGAACATGTTTGGGTCTTCAGTAAACTACTTAGCATATGTCTCAGCTCCCTGTAATGTGATCAGCTTAGAGCTATGAACATAGACTGTTCACATCACTAATGATTAGTCACAGATATACATTGGTTCTAGACTCACACGCTCTGGAAATATGAACATATACTTTGTTTACTATTATTATTGGTCCATAACTGTATGTGTGAATGTTAGAAAATATCTGATTTGTTTTCTTAGGATATAATTTTTTTTCTTTATGTGTCTGAAATGTCTGACTTTATTTAGAGCAGAATGTTTGGGCCATTAGTTGGAATGACATGAAATGAACAAAGAGTCCTTTGAACAATGTGAGATTAAAAATGTTCATCGTGTGATAGAATCGTGAAAACTACAAATATTGTGGAGTTTAGTGTAGTTTGTGTATTTGGAGGGACTGAATTATTTACACAATGATTCATGTTCTCTCTCATTTTGACTTCCTCCTGCGGGACATGTTGGATGCTCTGAAGGGCCCGATTGGGGCCACGGGCCTTGAGTTTGGTCTACTTCTGCTTGTTCTGATGCGTCTGTGCGATGCCGTAAGGAACGTGAGCAGCGATGGTTCCCATCTGTGCCGCTCCCTCGATGTGAAACATCTGATCGTCGAAGTAGATGTGAGGGCGGATCTTCTCCAGCATGGGGCCTTTGGGGGCCCCTGCCAGGAACAGGGCCTCATCGATCTCCAAGCCCCAGGCTCTGAGGGTCTTCAGGGCTCGGATCCCAGAGCTAGCCGCGCTGCGGGCCGTGACCAGGAAGGTCCGGATGGGACAGTCCAGACGCTGGCCTTTAGCGTAGAACTTCTTCTGAAGCTTCCCCAGAGCCTCAAGGAACCCCTTCAGAGGACCCTGTAGAGTAGATTAATAATGAATAATAATTACAGTTAATAGAGTCGAGAGGAAACGTTAGCATTAGAATAGTTTATACTCCAAACTGATAGAGGACACATTGAATGTGTAAACGTACGAACAAACACACACACGTCAGATTTTTCAAACATATTCAAATTGAGCATTAAGACCTGCAGTGGTTCATAAATCAATACTCTGAGTAATCAATAGGGGGCGCTGGGACTGATTTATTGACTCTGACACACACACACACACATACAATATTATTTTAAACCGCAGTGTTTGTTTTACCTGTGAGATAGTTTGAGGGGGAGGAGCTCACATTCTTATATAGGGTAGGAGGAGCCATGATTGTCAGGAGGAGGAGTTTCCATGAGATGACGTAAAGTAGCGAGAAAAATTGGAGCTGACAATTGACAAAATATGGAATAACAAGCAGGGCCGGCCCGTGGCATAGGCAGTATAAACAAATGCTAGGGGCGCCGCCCATCGTAGGGGGCGCCAAAAAAAAAAGTTAACTAAACAAGCAAAGCACTGGTATTAATGGCATATTAAATTTGATGGTATTATTAATAACTAGTTAGTCTAGTTTTAATGAAAATTAAAAAAAAATAGTTTTACTCCCGCCCCCAAATAGATTGACAGGTTGTCTGAGGCGTGACCCAGGGGAGCGTGACCAGTTGTTTACTGTTTACTGCGTCATGTCTAAACAACCAAACTAATGATCTGGAAGAAAAAATGGAAAGAAGAGGAGGAACATGTGGAGGTAAGCCAGTGTTTGACTATCATGGATTAATTATTTGTCGTGCAATATCAAACAAGCTAGCAGAGCGACCAATGCTAAGGCTTGTTAGCAGCTAGTGCTAAACAGAAACAGATAAAATACTAGCTTAAAGCATTGATTGCATGGCAACAGCTGTATATTAATTTATTAGTAGTTTAACGACATCTTAGTTTGTGTGTTTTATACAATTAGGATCAGAATTAGCTGGCGCCTTAATTAATTAAACAATATATATATATATATATATATATATATATATATATATATATATATATACACCAGTGACGTGCCGTGACCACTAGGCACGTTGCAAATCCAGACCACCAATGACAATTTCATATGTTTCTGCTGGCAAGTGTTAATTCAATTCAAATCAACTTTATTTGTATAAAACAATTTACAACAAAATCATCTCAATGCACTTATCAAAATATAAAATTCATAATAATAAAGAAAAAACCCAATAAGATCCACATGAACAAGTATTTATCATCTAATAAAATCGACATCATAAACACCATTAAAGAAACATAAACATTATTTAATATAGTCTCCATACTCTCCAACAACATATATCTCATGACACGACAGCACATCTGTTGTTTGTGTTGGAAACACAGAAACATGGAGAAAATGACAACAACAACAACTCAGAACATCCTCAGTGAGGAGCATCCACAAAGTCAATCCTTCCTTTTGTTCCATTTACTGTAGAAAGAACCAACAATGTTCTGACCTTATCTTAGCTGAAGGTCTGGTAGCTCAGGTGTTGGTCTCCATCTTTTAAAACATGTTGTTTTTCCTCAAAACAAAGTTTCTCTATCATCTCTGACGCTGTCATCCTGTAGTGTTATCCCGCCCACTAGCTAGAGAACGTAGCAGCAGGGGCCATGTGGCATCGATTCACTAATGCACCGTGAACGTACGTATAGCATTTAGCATAGCACGGTTATGTCCAAAGGCAGCTCTCTACGATGCCTTTGGACGTAAATGGTTGTCATCTTGGGGAACTGACTGCGCATGCACAAACACGTAAAAACATGTAATGGGAACGGAGACAGATGAGCAACGTGCCTTTGGGAGGGGGCGTGGCCTCCCTCTGCCTTACATCGGAGTGAGACTGTGCAGCTGTTCCAGGAAATAGCGCTGTTTAGTCATTTGGGCTGTGAAATGCACAAAATGCTGACACTTTCAAACTTATAGGTACTGTAGGCTATTGGAAATGGAAAAATAAATAATTTATAATTATATTATAATTAAGACAAATAATGAAATAATATCAAATCACCCTTGGGTAGGCACTGCCTACCTTGCCTACCCTGACGGCACGTCACTGATATACACACACAGTATAAATGACTTGACATGATCTATAGATAGGTAAACATATAGACAAATACATTATTAAGAAGAAAGTTAATATTTCTAATTTAGCAGAGACCTTTTTACTTTAAATAAAACTGTATTCTATATGTAAACGTGTTTTATTAGTATTCTGTGTCAATCTACTTTATAAATAATAAATAACTCGTCTATTTTTATCTGCTTTGTGCGACATCTTAAATATTTATTTATAAATATTTATCAATATCTAATGACATCATGCATATCCTATGACTTGGTTTGATTGACAGACTAGCTAATGGCTTCATATTCTATTTTTCTTCTTCAGATTCACTGAGGAAATGTGATGATGTCATCGATGACTTCACTGGCAGGACTGAAAGATGAATGGATGGATGGGGAGAGATTTATCTCGCAAAAATTTTAAAACAATTTTCACGTGTTTTTTAAACTTTCACATGTGTTTTTAAAAATCCACAAATACATCCACAATTTTCGAAGTGTGTATTTATTTTTGAGACAAACGTAACCGCTTTGCTCAGATTCACACAACGCAGAGCTACTGACCACATGTGTAGAGCACCACCATCCACTAGGGGGCAGTATTGAAGTCTCTGATGTATATTAATTCCATTTACCAATACAAGCAACAAGAATATCTAATAAAGTCACTTCCTTCATTTCTCTCCTGTTGATCAAACTACGACACTTGGTTTAATTGTGAATCTGAGCAAAGATGTTACGTTTGTCTCAAAAATAAATACACACACCAGTTGATCCACAAACACACTTTACACAATTCACAAGCACAATTAAAGATTTACACATGATACTTCATGATAAATACACACACATACATGATAAATCATGTGTAAATTGTGGATGTATTTGTGAATATTTTTGAGACAAATCTCTCCCCATAGAATGGGCGGGGCTTTTTTTTTTTTAGCTTGTGATGGTTAAATCAGTTTTATATAAATCACCACCAGAAAATGACACTATTTTTACTAAATAGTTTATTTGTGCAATAACTCTGTGAACTACAATTGTTTAAGTTGATGTGTTCATTTCTACAATTTCACTATTGTTCTGTTAAAATGTGAATGTCAATAGTGAAACATTTTAGTCACAAGTATTTAAATGAAAAAGAATAGTTGATGAGCCAACCCACCACTATCTATCTTTCATTTATCTATATCTGGTTTTTGTGCAATGCTTTACTCTAATAATATTAATAATTTGTATTTTGAACCTGTTACTAAGAATTTAAATTGGCTTTTATTTACTTGTTTGTGTTATTTTATGTGTATGTTTTCATGTAAAGCGTCTTTGTGGATATGGTGACGACCACTATGTAAGTGTTAGAAATGATTCTGATAATAATAATATAACAATGATATAAATATCAATTACTTGGTATAAAAACGTCATATAAGGGGGCGTCAAAAGAAAGTCTGGCCTCGGGCGTTAGAGAGGTCGGCCCTGGTAACAAGGGAGGTAACTTTAAACTTTGACCCTGAGGTTAAAGGGATGTATATCACTGTAGCTAAATCATTACAAAGTGTTTTTCATGATTAGATTCTAAAACACAGGACAAGATGTTCATCCCTTTTTGTGCGAGCACGTACAAAAGTTGATGAAAAGAGCTTGACCCAGGGAACAGAACACCCATCCCCCCACAGGGCAAAGGGCCACGTGTTCCTCCAGATCAGTGGGTGTTTCGGCCATTCACTATACACCCTCCCCAGAGTTGGCCAGCCACAGGGGGATCAGCCCGTAGCTTGCATCCCAGGCCCACACATGGCATGGGCACCCTGCCCCCCAGAGCCAAGCCTGAGCCAACCACATACCCCAACCCGCTATTTGGGGGCCCAAGAGGTATTGTTCCTCTTCAGCCAGAGCCACTGGCTGCTTCTCTCTGCTGACTCCAATGCAGCTTTGATGGCTGCGCGCTGGCTCTGGCCCCTGACTCCCAGGTCCCTGAGTAGTTTAATATAATAATAATAATGTACTGCCCCTTTAAATAAAAGAACCAGAACCTGTATTTTTGACTAATCTGTTTTTTTCTCAAAAATATGATCTCTATGTATTCACATTGAAAAGTGAAGCCCCTCCCCCTGATTACACTCACTTTGTAAAGAGTTTAAAACACAATAAATGTGTTTCACAGGTGTGTAGAGAAGTCATGTTTATTGTGTGTGTTAAAACTACTAACATGGTCCAGTAGCGTGTCCTCGTTTTCTTTCTCATGTTCAAAGAACTTGTCGAGTCCGTGAGTTTTAAAGATGCGTTCGGACTCGTCGGAGAAAAGCACGGCGTCGCCATCGAACGCCACCCTCAGCTGAGTCTCAGAAACTTCTGTCAGCTTCTCTGGCATGAACATGGTGGCCGCAGCAATGCCTGAAGAAACACACACACACACACACACATACACACACACACACACACACACACACACACACACGCACACACACACACACACACACACATACACACACACACACACACACACACACGCACACACACACACACACACACGCACACACACACACACACGCACACACACACACACGCACACACACACACACACGCACACACACACACACGCACACACACACACACCACACACGCACACACACACACACACACACACACACACACACACACACACACACACACACACACACGCACACACACACACACACACACACACACGCACACACACACACACACGCACACACACACACACACGCACACACACACACACACGCACACACACACACACGCACACACACACACACACACACACACACACGCACACACACACACACACGCACACACACACACACGCACACACACACACACACGCACACACACACACACGCACACACACACACTCGCACACACACACACACGCACACACACACACACACACACGCACACACACACGCACACACACACACACACACACACACACACACACACACACACGCACACACACACACACACACACACACGCACACACACACACGCACACACACACACACACACACGCACACACACACACACACACACACACACACACACACGCACACACACACACACACACACACACACACGCACACACACACACACACTGTTTACTGTAGTATGTTCCTGATGATGATGTCAGCCTCACTATAGCGTATGAATGAATGAATTATTTCATTAATGACTTCACCCGTCCATGCATACGTAGACACAGGCTTCATCAGCTGATAGACTGTAGATCAGTCTATCAGATATACAGGGTTAGGGTTACTCTGGGTGACTCTGATTTTTGGTGATGATGCAAAACAAACAGAAAATATGGAATTCACTTCCTGAGACGGAAATGAGAATTCTGTTATCATCATTATTATTCTTTGAAATATTATTGTAAATTTCAAGTCAAGCAAAAATTCCAGTCTGACTGAATAAATCCCCACATACAAGTTTTGGGAAAATCTCACACGTTCACACACATTTTGTGACGTTGGACAGAGAAATAGAACAAAATCTATCGTAACATGAGGTGATATAACAGACTTCATCTTCTGAAATGTAAATAATAAATACTGTATCTCTATGGATAAACCCTCACACATGTTTAAGGACAATATCACACATTTACTCCATATTTTTCACTGTAAAACAGGTGGGCTAATGTTAGCTTTAGCATGTGTATCAAAGGTGCGTAGCTAAAGGTAAAAGCAAATGATATGAGTCCAAACTACATCATTATTACAACATCATGTGGACAATAAAGGTCTGGAAAAATGTAAATATCTGTGGATAATTTTGAGTTAAAACACGCTCACCTTCAGCTAGCGCCTCTCTGACCTTGTCAGCATCAGCCGACAGGTAGAGGTTGGTGTGCCACGCCTTCAGGTAGCCTATGGGACTGCTGCCCCCCGTCATACAGAACCTCTCAATGAACAAATCTGTGGACGGGAAAACAACCAGCACTGAATGGTTTTTATTAGAGATGAAAAAATATATAATTAATTAGAGACTTTGTAATCAATTCATCTAAATTATTGGCCTAACAATATTTGACACAAGATCAATGTTTTCCTGTTTAAATGTATGTTGGTTTATGACTTAATGATAAATGATGTTAAACAACTAAATAATGTTTATTATTTCCATCACTGGGTGTTAACATAATGTGTAATATGAATAAATAATATTATGATTGTATTGTTCATTAAGCACTAACTTATATTTAACTAAGATATATTAAAGCTTTTCTGGATTGAGGTGTTAGCTGCTACATGTTTAGCATTGAGGTGCTAGCTGCTACATGTTAGTATTTAGGTACTAGCTGCTACATGGTTAACATTGAGGTGCTAGCTGCTTCATCTTAGCATTGAGGTGCTCGCTGCTACTTGTTAGCATTGAGATGCTAGCTGCTTCATGTTAACATTGAGGTGCTCGCTGCTACTTGTTAGCATTGAGATGTTAGCTGCTACATTTTTGGCATTAAGGTGCTAGCTGCTACATGTTTGCATTGAGATGTTAGCTGCTACATTTTTGGAATTGAGGTGCTAGCTGCTACATGTTAGCATTGAGATGCTAGCTGCTACATATTTAACATTGAGGTGCTAGCTGCTTCATGTTAGCATTGAGGTGCTAGCTGCTACTTGCTAGCATTGAGGTGCTAGCTGCTACATTTTTGGCATTAAGGTGCTAGCTGCTACATGTTAGCATTGAAGTGCTAGCTGCAACATGTTAGCATTGAGGTGCTAGCTGCTACATGCTAGCATTGAGGTGCTAGCTGCTACATGTTAGCATTGAAGTGCTAGCTGCTACATGTTAGCATTGAGGTGCTAGCTGCTACATGTTAGCATTGAGGTGCAAGATGCTACATTTTTTTTTTAATTATTTATTCAGTTTATTTCCGACATGGTTACATTCACTTTTTTATTTTTTTTTGTACATGCCGAAAAAGGAGTCGAGAGAAGCAGTTTGCTTATCTAAGTCCCGTCCCCTGTTTTGAACACAGAAAATATACATCAAAGCTTGTCTCTCTGGTCAAACATTCTTAGGTTGTTCTGAACACAATTTAAATTTTAATTTATTTATTTTTTTGTCCTTTTTTTTTGTAGGATTTATTCTCATCTGTAGTCAATGTTGTCTTTTTTTATTCCTCCTCCTTTCTATCGTTGTTCGTGTCGGCCTTGTTCCCTGCGGATTTCATTCCCAGATGTTAGCATTGATATGCTAGCTGTTATATATTAACATTGAGGTGTTAGCTGCTACATGTTTAGCATTGAGGTACTAGCTGCTTCATGTTAGCATTGAGGTGTTAGCTGCTACATGTTAGCATTGAGGTTTTAGCTGCTACATGTTTAGCATTGAGGTGCTAGCTGCTTCATGTTAGCATTGAGGTGCTAGCTGAGGCTAGCAGAGCTCCACTGATCCACAAACTCTAACAGTTTTCACACAACTGGGCTTTAGTTTTCAGCTTCCAGTGTTTTTATTTAAACTAAAATTAACAAAGCAAAGCAACAACTTCTCTAATTCTCCTTTTCCTTGTGCATCAGTATTATGGTTTACCAGGAACTCATGAAATGAGAAAGGTTGCACACTGTTTGAAGTGAAAACAAAAGAGTCAAACTTCTTTTCTAATGCGTTATTTTTCTGTAATTAATTAATCATGTGATAAAGTCCCAGCACTAGCGTAAGCGCTACATTTATGTTTTTAGTTTGAATCCTTTGATGAATAAATGTGTGTTTAGCTGTGGTAGAGCGTTGATGACGTGGTGTCATCCTCCTCATCCTCTGGGTTGGAGCGTGGGACTCGACTTCTGCTTGAATAAATGTTTTTAGGTCATGTTTCTCATTTATTTACTTGGTTTAGAAGATCTGAAGCTGTGGTCGCTCCCACAGACTACTGTATGTTACACATTATAATATATGGCTACATCCACTGAACCTGTTCTACAGAGGAAGTAGTTCTACTAGGACTAGTACTAGATATGATCTATGCCCAACACAACCAGAATTCTATTTAATACATGACGCACCTATATTTACATTTTAATGTATAAACAATACAACATCAGAGACAGCTTTTGTGGAACACATCAATAATATTATTATTAAGAATAATAATAATAATATATTAATAACAATATATAGCATTCATATTTACTGTAATAATAAAAAGATATTTGGTTCTTATTGATGCAGTATTTGATGGACTGATGATGGATGGGCTACACAGAGTTCACTTCGTGTAAAAAACAACCATAAATGATCCTAAAGGAACACAGCCCAGTTGACTCCACACGGGTCTCATAATGGTCAACAGTTTATATTCACAATAACTACCGAAGGAGTACAAGTACTACAATGTGTGTACTCACGACACACAGAGTACTCATGGTTGAGTTTAGACGTCCTTACACTGTGTCGTTATCTGATAGATTTCAGTGATTTACAGGTCTTTTAAATTAATATTTATTTAATGTATTTGGGTTCATTTCACTTCAATTTATTGCTGTTCATGTTATTATCAGTGCTTTACATCTGATCCAGGACGTTTACAGCTGAAACATGACTTTTTAAAGAAACACGACTTATAAAACTAATAATAGTCTGTAGATGAGGACAATCACTAATGTCACTATTTGGTCCAAAAAGCAGCACTTGATGTTGCTAAGGTTAAGAACAGATGTGGTATTTCTGGAGTCTGAAGGATAAGAACATGAATACATCATAATCATCTCTCAAAACTAAACTGTTATCTCAGCGAGCAGAGAACATGTTTTTCCTTGAATTCTGCAGTGAGGTCAAAGGTCAGGAGTGGGACCTGCTGTGGAACCATCAGCCCTTTGATGGTTCCACTCACACTTGTTTTTGTTTGGGACTCAAACATTTCCCAGAAGACGTGGACTCCTGCTCCGCCTCCAAACTATGAAAACATTGGAGAAGCCGAAGGAAGTGGTTAGTGAGGAAGAAGTCAGAGAGTTTT